>NW_003314413.1:129738-148364 GCF_000143415.4 Selaginella moellendorffii | reverse complement strand
TGTTCAAGAGCCGGCTCTAGTTCCTCTGGGAGATCGAATGGTTGATGTTCCCAGTCCAAGTGTGGGTGGCATTACCTACTTGGATACCAGGCGGGGCTCAATGGAACCTCGCTCTAAGCCCATGGCTAGAGCACCCAAAGGCGGAAGGTGGGGAGAGTACCCATGAGGCCCACGTAGGGCCACGGTGTTCCGAAATGGTGTCCCAAAGTCTCAAACTGTGAAAAGGAAGAGGAGTAGCCCTCCCGTGTGGTGACCAAGGACATAGTCACATGGTGAGGAAGTCCTAGAGGACCATGGGACTTAGTGGTCAAGCCTGTGGGCCTTGGTCCAGTGGCAGTGTTGGTGAGCACGGCCATGGACAGAAAGGGATTTGGTGAGGACCGGAAAGGAGATATTGGGGAAGGCTATTCCCCATGTCTATAGGCGTCCGAAGGATGCTAAGGAGTGGATATGGAGTGATCACACATGGACAGATGGCCCAGTCCTCGAGAGACGGGACTGTGCTACAGGTGGTGTTAGACCATCGGTGTGACCCAAGGTGAAGGGGCATGGCCTTAGCGTAACAAGGTGATATGTCGATGATACCTTGGGGTGTCCATCATGGGATCGGACACGTGGAGCACTTGGACCAAGTGCAAAGGTGGAGTGGCATGGATGCCATTCTCAAGGCTAGCAAGCCCCAAGTCCTAACTGGGACTTATGGAAGTTGTGAATGAGACTCCTCCAAAGGGTCGGAGGTACGGTTAAGTGACTAAAGTAAAATGGAAAAATTAGTCACTTACAACTTGGTATCGAAACTGTTCTTTAGTCTGACTTTTATTGGTGCTCAAGTATATCATCACTTGTGTTGGCATCAGAAAGTCCGAGGAGTTGGCCTATCCTTGCGGAGTAGCAAGTCGGGAAGACATAGCTCTCCATTACAGTTCACGTGTGAACTTGTAAACGAGGTGGTGGATAGAAAATGGCCAATAATGGAACGACTTTGGGATCTTGGGAATAGTGCAAGGTTTTCCTTATTGAGTTGAGGATGTGATCCGGATGAGCATTTGGCTCATCAAATTGACTAAGGTAGTTTTGGTAAACAACTATAGTTGGGATCACGGGAAAGATAGAGACTCCAAAACAATAAAGGAGTCATAAGATTATCCTCACATAGTTGAGGCAAGTGCTCATAAATTTGAGACTGGAATTGATGACCGTGGGAGGTCAAGTACGGAAGAGGACACAATTCCTTGAAATGGTAGCCAGGGCTACCTCTAATAAATGATGGAACAACCCAAGGAGTTGGGGGTGTACTTAGAGGATGAGTTGGTATTCTCATCACATGGACAAGTGGTCCTAAGGGGCAAAAGGTTGCCCCAAGAGAACAAATCAAGTGTCAGAGGAACACTTGCAAAGATGGTCCTTGTGAGCAGGACTTGAATACAAGAAGTTGTATTCCAACGAGTTGGCACCTCGAAGACTAAGACCTCGCAGGTCGTTAGATTAGCAAAGTCTAAAATGCTGGATGACTCAAGTGGAGTCAGGGAATGGTCCTAAGGGATTGGTTGAAGCATTTGGACTGAGGTGTATGGTGCCCTATGAGGTATGGGGAGGATCATAAGATCCAAGTATGAGAACAGTAGGTATTTCATTGATGGCAGAATGTGCTATGCTAAAGTTGTGGGAAAGATGTTCCTAGAAGAAAGCAACTTTGGCCCAAAGTTGGGTGCAAACACTATAGTGCAATGCTAGTGGATAATTGGCATAAGAGACAACCATATTGGTCTTGGCAAAAAGACCTAAACATAAGTAAGAAGTGTCATAAAGGTAGGCTCGTGGAGCCGATGGTGTGGAGACACCGAAGGTGCCAAGGCGTGCTGCCTTGAGGTCAAGTTGGCGGGTTCATGAGAACCCCGTCCAAACGAATCCTAATGGAAATAGGAATGGCATAGCCTAAGCTAGAAGGCATGCGGTTAGAGTGTGGTGACCCAGATAATGATGGAGGTGTGGAAGCACCAGCAATGAGTTGTAGGACTTGACAACTATGAGACAACTAAGCAAAAGGTGCAAAATAATTTATTAAACTAGTAGAAGGCAACTACCTAACACTTCTTATTGGGATAAAGAAGTTAGATATACCCTTATGAGGGATAAATTGCTTATGCTGTGAAATAGTAGGTCAGTGTCGTAAAGGGAATGCTCATTGCCAAAGAGGCCATCATTAGGACACCTAAACACTCTAGAACACCAAGAGATGGTGTTTAGTGTCGCGAGGGCAATAGATAAGGCCCAAGGGATAAAGTCCCTAGCGAATGATGGATAGGAGGTGCTATCCAAATGTCCAAGGTTGTGGAGACGGGAGGAATCCGTCTACCTGATTTGGACAAAACTAAAAATGGGATTTTGGCAAAGCTAGTGATGGGCATATGGAAGCCCATAAGTAGCAAAGGTAATCCCGGTGTGTGGGATTATAAGGTGAGCATGCCCAAATTGAGGAATCACTCCCTAAGCTATTGGGTAGGTTCATCCCTATGAATACTTGCTAAGGCATGGTAGAATGTGCAAAGCTATCCTCCTAGTCTTGAGAAGAATAACCAAAGGAAACACATGAGGCCAAAGGGCAAGTAGTATTGGGATGGAACTGAACCATAGAAATTGAAGGGCATAACCAATGGTGGTTATGCAAGTTGGGAGTGGAAAATCAAAAAGGTGCTCGAGGATGTTGTTACTAACAACCGCGATGCCATGAAAAGTTTAAAATGTGGAATTATCCATATTAGATTATATGGCAATTGGAAAGCTTGCGAAAGGAAAGGCCTTAACAAGCTAAAGGGACAGAGTTCCTTCGAAAGGTTCCCAAAGACAGTTCAGGGTAGCTGGATACCTAGAAAGCCAAGTGTAAATGGTTCATAAACGCGCAAAATCAGAGTGGCGCAGCAAAAGCGTGGTCTTGAAGCTTGCCATGAGGCGAAGTTATCAAGGTTGGGGAAGTAGTTCCTGAGTGTTCAAAGAGAGGGCTTTGAACAAAAGTCAATGATTAAGGACTTTCACGCTTATGCACGAACCATGTTACAGTGGCCGGCTGACTTGCTAAGTGAGATTGGCAAGACGGGGGGAACAAATACCCTAGTTAAAAGTGTTAACTTCAAAAGGGTGGCCAATGGGGCCAAGCATGAAGGAGTCCATGCATGATCACAGATGTGTCAAGTGAGAGGACTTGGCAGTGTGGAGGAACTAGGTTCCTAAACTGTGATCTGTAGCGTGCTTTAAATAAAAGTTGGTGCACCAGCGTGGGGAGTCACGCCAGACATCTTGTGTGATGCCGTCCGTAGATGCATATACGGAGGTTGGGTTCGAGTCCCGACCCTCTAGTGCTTGGGTTCGAGTCCCAACTCACTAGGGCGCGGTGATGGTTTGAAATATGAGGACACTCATTTTTCGGTGGTCATGGACTCTCGGTAAGGAGACTGGTTTGGGCACACCGCCAAGTGGGGGATGCCCCGGAGTCGTGATGCACGGTTAGATTGCTTAGTGTGGCTCGGCATATCTAACTTGAACACTAGGTGCGAGTGGCATCAAGGACGGGGTGAATGAGATAGGGACACCCAGTCTCAGTTGCTATGGACCCTTAGCCGGAAGGGCTGGCTTGGGTGCACCGCCAAGTGTGGGGGATGCCCCCGGGGTCATGGTCAACAACTTGAAGGTCTAGAAGACCTAGTATCTATTGGCAAACCTGTTAAGGTGCCAAGGTTAGATCACTAGGTGATCTTATGGCCAAAACAAGGACAAAGTCCTTATGAGGTTAAGGGATAAAGTTCCAAGTTCAAAGTGTTGATTGGAACTATTGATGATGGTGTGGCTTGGTCAAGGTGACCAAGTGAGAAGGACACCTTAGGGAAATGAGATATGTCAATGTAATAACGTAGTGAGTCTAAGGAAAGTAGTCTCTATAAGAGACCCATGGGAGGGTCATAGAGTTGGGCTGTGGATAAAGCCCACAACAGAAAATGCTAAAGAGACGTACTAGGGGTGAACACCTTCCGGACTTGGCAAAGGAGAGTCTTTGCTATGGAACCGAAAGGATACCTCGAAAATGGAGGTAGCGATCCTATGTTGCTGGGTGCAACAATCAAGGATAGGAGCAAAAGACTAGTGGCTAAGAAAGAGCCATGGGAATTAGGGGGAAGAATCCAAATGGAAAAATCAGGCCGAGAACACTAATATGTTGGGTGCTAATGGATTGTGGGAAAGGCAATGTTTTCCCAAGGATGGATTCCCAACCGCTCTGATTTGGCGAAAGTGGAAGCTCCAAGGGGGGGAGCAGTAAGGTAGCCAAATAATAGGGCTGCGGGCAGCCCTAGCACAAATTATAATAACTGGAACTTAGTGCCAAAGGTGGCACGATATCGAAGAGAGGATGAAGGTGTCCTCAAGTAAAGAACTTCCTAGGATGGGGAAGTGGAGTTGCACCATGTGCAATGTAAGGTGTTGGAGACACCTAGGAAATTGACTCTGAGAAGTCAAAATTAAAAGTTCTAAAGTGCAAAGGTTATGTCGATGGACACTAAGACTACTCGAGGATGAGTAGTGAGAATCGAGTTAGAGAAGGGGTCTCTAACAGGTTTAGTGAAAACTGAACCAATAGAAGGAGAGAACCATCACAAATGGTCGAATGAGTCTCTAAGTTGGAGAGACTATGCTCCTTAGAGGATGGACAAGGCATGGTGAGCCTTTGGTGTCAAACCATAGACAAATATTGGCTAGGTGCCAAAGATGGAAATGGTAACACGTGTGGGTATTACTTTATGAAAGGGTTTACTATTCGATGAGGACATTGAACTTTGTCTATGGGTGGTAGAGTTGTGAGAATCAAAATCCCTAGGCCCCAAAGTGGAGCCGGAAAGGGTGCCACATGGTAGTGGCCGAAGCGAAAGCCAAATGAGCGTAACACGTTTGGACTAAAAGCTCTGACTTGGAAGGTCGAGAGCGGGAGTGGAACTCCCAATAAAGTGCTTGAGGAGCGAGCACGAGGCAACTAATAAGCAAGGTTCCAAAAAGGGACCCAAAAAAGGACCAACACATGACACGTGGAGGAGTCCGAGATGGAGTCCGAGATGGACCCGAAGCGGAGTTAGAGATGGACCCGAGATGGAGTTCGAGATGGACCCGAAGTGGAGTCTGAGATGGACCCAAGATGGAGTCCGAGATGGACCCGAGATGGTGTCCGAGATGGAGTCCGAGGTGGACCCGAGATGGAGTCCGAGATGGAGTCCGAGGTGGACCCGAGATGGAGTCTGAGATGGACCCAAGACGGAGTCCGAGATGGAGTCCGAGATGGACCCGAGATGGAGTCCGAGATGGAACCGAGACCGAGACTGAGACCGAGGCCGAGACCGAGACTGAGACCAAGTCCGAGTCCGAAACCAGGACCGAGACCGAGTCCAAGTCCGAGTTCGAGCCCGAGTCCGAGTCCGAATACTAATACAGGCAGTTGGGTGAAAGCCCAAAGCGATCGTCCCCCAGGAGGGGGGGCTGCGGGGGGTTCCAAAAGTATAGTAGGGAGAGTGTGGGGGTTGGAGCCTAGTGGAGCCAGTTGGGCCAGGAAAGGCCAGTTTGGCCCAGGAAAGGCCAGTTGGGCCCAGGAAGGCCATACCCAGTGTTGGGTGATGAGCTGACCACTGGGAAGTCCAAGACTAAAGTGAATATGGACCGACAAGCGGGGTAGTTTGGTGAAGTGTTCAAGAGCCGGCTCTAGTTCCCCCAGGAGATCGAATGGTCAATGCTCCCAGTCCAAGTGTGGGTGGCACTACCTACTTGGATACCAGGCGTGGCTCAACGAAACCTCACTCTAAGCCCATGGCTAGAGCACCCAAAGGCGGAAGGCAGGGAGAGTACCCATGAGGCCCACGTAGGGCCACGGTGTTCCGAAATGGTGTCCCAAAGTCCCAGACTGTGGAAAGGAAGAGGAGTAGCCCTCCCGTGTGGTGACCAAGAACACAGTCACATGATGAGGAAGTCCCAGAGGACCATGGGACTTAGTGGTCAGGCCTGTGGGCCTTGGTCTAGTGGCAGTGTTGGCGAGCACGGCCATGGACAGAAAGGGATTTGGTGAGGACTGGAAAGGAGATATTGGGGAAGGCTATTCCCCATGTCTATAGGCATCCGAAGGATGCTAAGGAGTGGATATAGAGTGATCACATATGGACAGATGGCCCAGTCCTCGAGAGACGGGACTGTGCTGCATGTGGAGTTAGACCATCGGTGTGACCCAAGGTGAAGGGGCATGGCCTTAGTGTAACAAGGTGATATGTCGATGGTACCTTGGGGTGTCAGTCATGGGATCGGACACGTGGAGCACTTGGACCAAGTGCAAAGGTGGAGTGGCATGGATGCCATTCTCAAGGCTAGCAAGCCCCAAGTCCTAACTAGGACTTATGGAAGTTGTGAATGAGACTCCTCCAAGGGGTCGGAGGTATGGTTAAGTGACTAAAGTAAAATGGAAAAATTAGTCACTTACAATGATATAAAAATCACAATAACTTGATCAAATTGAACAATACTATGACTAAGCTTATATTATTACTTCAAAAGTATACGTGAATATCAAATGCCAACTCGATTTGATAAAATACAATATAATTGCCACACTCCACTGATAAAGATTACAACACTTAACACCACTAACTTTTATTCACAACACAAACAAACTCATACCACTCTCTTTCTAACCAAACTCAAAACTAATTCAATACTAAGCCACTCAAAGAGCAATAGCAAGGTTCTTTGGAAAAGAATTAAGCATTGTAACCCAAGTCTTCAATAGCAAGCTTAGACAAAATGGTTTAGTGCTTCACTACTATCTATCCTATAACTCATTTGTAAAACCATCATTTCTAACATGCATCAAGGTAGGGACTTTTAATTGTATAACGTGAGTATGAGTAACAAATTAACACCTTATTGCAAATCATCTCTCCAAGAAAAGAAAATGATTTATATATTCAATCCTTTGTCCTTGATAACTCTCTTTTTAGTCTCACCTTTGACTAAACCTCAAACTTGCTTTTAGTCCAATTTAAGAAAAGTTTATGAAAGAGCACAGAAATGACTATTTAAACCAATAGACTAATTCTTACAGTCTTGATTGATCCATTTATAATCATGCCTAAGAAGGATTCACTAGTGTCGTGCTAAATAGTTACGAACCAGTCTATCTACCACTCTTAGCAAACCCAGGGGAGGTTTACTTTCATCCACGGTATATAGAATAACTCATGGAACCACTGATAGACTAACATTAATCCTGCCAACTCAAAGTGTAACCTTATGTTGATAATGTGCCTCATTCACAAACCCAAGTGCAAACTCATGCAAAATAGAACATTTTCGTCCATTTTATAAGCCCAAGAGCAATCTCATATAATATGGTACAAAAAAGGTAACCAAAATTTATACCCAAGGAATGAATACGAAGTTTTAGCACCTAAATATGTACCACTCAGATCATCATTTTCATCTTTGTGTATGCAACAAGACTAGTTGCCCAATTTCATTGGATAGTACTCTCTGAGACGTATCCTTTGACACTAAATGTAGTACATATGGTTTTTATATTTTATCCTATAGCGATATACTATAGGATAGCCATGAAGTAGAACCTAAACCTTCCATGAGCCACGTGTCATATGCCATATGCCATGTGTCCCAAAGACAATTGTGCAGAACCCAAGTTTCAGAGCCTTGGGCTATTGAATGAAGGAATGGAGCCAAACTCCTAAGCATGGAACTAAAGAGTGATATGGAGTAACTTTCTAGTGTTTAGCCCAAGGAGTGAAGGGACAGGAGCACGGAGCGACTTAGAACAGTCCTAGAACATCCAATATCCCAATGCCAAAACCAACACATAAAACTGAGCCAAACGGAGTTGTGTTATTTCAGCATATTGGTGGCTTAACGCAAGGATATGGGTACTCTACCAACTAGCATGGTATGGAACTTGGGCTTAAACCCAACCCGGATGCAAAACAAAGACAGGCATGCAAGCGAGAGTTAAACTATGTATTAGTTAGTCGACCATACCCAACTTACCTACTATCTCTACTATACATTTGAAACCCTCTATTGCCCCACTCCCCCCCTTGAAGAATACACGCTTTGGGCTTTCACCCTTAGCCATCTTTAGTACCAAGAGTTAGTCTTTGGGATTAACTCAAAATTTACTAAATATGGAATGTTTCTAGATTGCGAATTTGGACACGGGATATTGTGTTCAAGATAATCTCTACATTTCGTAGATATGCCAAATGAGTAAATCTAGACACTTTCTATAAATAACAATTGGGACCGAATATTACTAACATAAGGTGTATAATAGTGAGGGTGTTTGGCAGACATGGTAAGCTATCATCTAGTAAATATTGAGGGACCAAGCTCAATATCGTGGGCGTTCCCAACACTAGCAAGTGCAAGTTAGTGTGAGATATAAAATCCCTAGGCCTCAAGGTGGAGCCAAAAGGGTGCCACGTGGTAGTGGCCGAAGCGAAAGCCAAACAAGTGTAACACGTTTGGACTAAAAGCTCCGACTTGAAAGGTCAAAAGCGGGAGTGGAACTCCCAACGAAGTGCTCGAGGAACAAGCACGAAGTGAGTAATGAGTGAGTCTCTAGAAAAAGGTCACAAAAGGACCAAAACATGACACGTGGAGGAGTCCAAGATGGAGTCTGAGACGGACCTAAGATGGAGTCCGAGATGGACTCGAGATGGAGTCCGAGATGGACCCGAGGTGGAGTCTGAGATGGACCCGAGGTGGAGTCCGAGACGGACCCGAGATGGAGTCCGAGGTGGAGTCCGAGGTGGAGTCCGAAATGGAGTCCTTTGGGAACTTTGAAGGAACTCTGTCCCTTAGTTTGTTAAAGCTTCTCCTTTCACAAGCTTTCTAATTGCTATAGGGTTTAACATGGACAATTCCATGCTTTAGACTCTCTATGGTATCGTGGTTGCTAGTAACAACATGCTTGAGCACCCACTTGATTCTCCACTCCCAACTGGCATAACCACCCTTGGTTATGCTTTTCGATTTCTATGGTTTGGTTCTTTCCCTTTATTACTTGCTTTTGACCTTACACCTTTCTTTCAGTTATTCTCCTTCAGACTAAGAGGATAGCTTTGCACTTTCTACCATGCCTTAGCAAGTATCCTTAAGGATGAACCTACCTGATAGCCTAAAGAGTGGTTCCTCAATCTGGGTATGCTCACCTCACAATCCCACACACCAAGATTAACGTTGCTATTTATGGGCCTTTATATGCCCATCACTAGCCTAACCAAAATTCCATTTTTAACTTTGTCCAATTCAGATAGATGGTCTTCTCATGTCTTTGCAACCTTGGACGTTTGGATAACACCTTCTATCCATTATTCGTTAAGGACTTAGTCCCTTGGGCCTTATCTATTGCCCTCGCGACACCAAACACCACCTCCTGGTGTTTTAGAGTGTTTGGGTGTCCCAATGATGGCATGTTTGACAATGAGCATTCCCTTTTATGACATTGACTTATTATATCGCAACATAAACAATTTATCCCTCATAAGGGTATATATAACTTCCTTATGCCATTAAAAAGTTTTAGGTAGTTACCTTCTACTAGTTTAACCGATTATTTTGCACCTTTTGCTTAATTCCCTCATAGTTGTCAAGTTTTACAACTCATTACTGGTGCTTCCACACCTCCATTATTATCTGGGTCACCACACTCCTTTACACATAATTTTGTGTCAAAGTTGTTTTCTTCTGAGAACACCTTCCCCACAACTTTAGTATAGTATATTCTGCCATCAATTAGATATTCACTGTTCTCATATTTGGATCTTATGATCCTCTCCAACCTTCGTGGGGCACAACACATCTTAGTCCAAATGTTTTTACCAATCCTTTAGAACCATTCCTTGACTTTACTCGAGTCATCCAACATTTTTGAGCTTTGCTAATCCACTGACTTGTAAGGTCCTATTTTTGAGGTGTTAGCTCGCTAAAATACAACTTTGTGTATTTATGTCCTACTCATAAGGACCATCTTTCCAAATGTTACTTCCAACACTTTATTATTTTTTGTTCTCTGTGAGCTATCTTTGCCCTTTAGGACTATCTCTCCATATGATGAAAATACCAACTCATCTTCTTAGCACACCCCTAACTCCTTGGGTTTGTTCCAGCATTTATAAAAGGTAGCCTTGGCTACCATTTCAAGGACCTGTGTCCTCATCTATACTTGATCTTTCATGGTTATCAATTCCAATCTTAAATTCATGAGCACCAGCCTCAACTATATGAGGATAATCTTGTAACTCCTTTATTGTTTTGGAGTTTTTATTTTTCCCGTGATCCCAACTATAGTTGTTTACCACAATTACATTAGCCAATTTACTAAGTCAAACATTCATCTGAATCACATCCTCAACTTTTTGAAGAAAACTTTATACTGTTCCCTAGATCCCAAAGTCATTCCATTATTGGCCCTTTTCTATCCACCACCTCACCTACAAGTTCACACATAAACTGTAGTGAAGAGCCATATCTTCCCGACCTGCTACTCCTCAAGGATAAACCCACTTCTCGGACCTTTCAATGCCAATACAAGTGGTGATATACTTGAGCACCAATAAAAGTCAGACTAAAGAACAGCTCCGATACCAATTTGTAAGCAACTAATTTTTCTATTCTACTTTAATCACTTAACCACACCTCCGACCACTTGGAGGAGTCTCACTCCAGACTTGGGCTTGGTAGCCCTGAGAATGGCATCCCTACCACTCAAACTTTGCATTTGGTCCAAGTGCTCCACATGTCTGATCCCATGATCGACACCCCAAAGTACCACTGACATATCAGCCCATTACGCTAAGGCCATGCCCTTTCACTTTGCTCACACCGGTGGTTTAACACCACTTGCATCACAGTCCCATTTCTTAAAAATTGGGCCATCCATTCCATGAATGATCATCCTAGATTTATTCTTTAGCATCCTTAGGATGCCCGCATGCATGGGGAATAGCCTTCCCCAATATCCCTTTTCCGGTCCCCACCAAGTCTCTTTCTGTCCATAGCCATGTTTGCCAACATTGCCACTGGATCAAGGCCCATAAATCCGACCACTAAGTCCCACAGTCCTTTGGGACTTCTTCCTCACATGACCGTATCCTTGGTCTCTATACCAAAGGACTACTCCTCTTACTTTCCATAGTCTGAGACTTTGGGACAACATTTCGGAACAATGTGGCCCTACGCGAGCCTCTTGGGTACTCTCTCTACCTTCTGCCTTTGGGTGCTCTAACCATGGGCTTAGAGCGAGGTTCCGTTGAGCCACACCAGGTATCCAAGGTGGTAGTGCCACCCATACTTGGACTGGGAGCATTGACTATTCGATCTCCCAGGGGAACTGGAGCTGGCTCTTGAACATTTCACCAAACTACCCCACTTGTTGGTTCGTATTCACTCTAGTCTTGGACTTCCCAGTGGTTAGCTCATCCCCCAACACTTGGGTATAGCATTCCTAGGCCAAACTAGCCTTTCATGGCCAAATTGGCTCCATTAGTGGGCTCCAACCCCTATACTCTCCTTACTATACTTTTGGACCCCCTGCAACCCCCCCCCCCCCCCCCCAAGGGGACAATCCCTTTGGGATTTCACCCAATAGCCTATATTAGTGTTCAGACTTGGACTCAGACTTGAACTCGGACTCGGACTCGGACTCGGTCTGGTTTCGGACTTGGACTCGATCTCGGTCTCAGTTCCATCTCGGACTCCATCTCTGGTCCATCTCGAACTCCATTTCAGACTCCATCTCGGGTCCATCTCGAACTTTATCTCGGGTCCATCTTGGACTCCATCTTGAACTCCATCTCAGGTCCATCTCAGACTCCATCTCAGACTCCATCTTGGGTCCATCTCGAACTCCATCTCGGGTCCATCTCGGACTCCATCTTAGGTCCATCTCGGGTCCATCTCGAACGCCATCTCGGACTCCATCTCAGGTCTATCTTGGGTCCATCTCGAATTCCTCTATGTATCATATGTTGGTCCTCCTATATCCCTTTTCTAGAGACTTACTTATTGCTTGCTTCGTGCTTGTTCCTCGAGCACTTCGTTGGGAGTTCCACTCCCGCTCTCGACCTTTCAAGTCAAAACTTTTAGTCCAAACATGTTATGCTTATTTGGCTTTCACTTCGGCCATTACCACATGGCACCCTTGTGGCTCCACTTTGGGGCCTAGGGATTTTGTGTCTCACAAGGAAGTCCCAAATGTCGGTGGGACTTAGTGGTTGGGCCTTCAGGCCTTGACCCAATGGCAGTGTTGGTGAGAACGGCCGTGGATGGAGATTTAGTGGGAACTAAAGAAAGGACATTAGGGAAAGGTATTTCTCATGTCTTCTAGCATCCTAAGGATGCTAAAGTGTGATCATAAGATGACCACTCATAGACTAATGGCCTAGTCTTTAAAAAATGGGTTTGTGATGTAGTTGGTTTTGGACCACTAGGGTGACAAAGGTGAATGGGCATGACATTAGTGTAATGGGCTGATATGCTAGTGGAACATTTAGGTGTCGATCATAGGATCAAACATGTGGAGCACTTAGACCAAGAGCAAAAGATAAGTGGCATAAATGCCATTTATTTGGCTAGCAAGTCCCCAAGTCTAGAGTAAAACTTATGGAGGTTGTGAGTGAGACTCCTCAAAGTGGTCAAAAGTGTGGTTAAGTGATTAAAGTAGAATGGAAAATTTAGTCACTTACAATTTGGTATTAAAGCCATTCCTTAGTCTAACTCTTATTGATAGTTAAGTATATCACCACTTGATATTAACATTGAAAGGTTCTATGAGTGGGTCTTCCTCGAGGAATAGCATATCAAGAGGGCATGACTCTCCACCTTAGTTCATATGTGAACATGTTAGCAATATGGTGAATAGAAAAGGTCCACGAATTTGGGATCTTGGGAATAATAGAAAGTTTTTTTTAAGAGTTGAGGATATAATCCATATAAGTGTTTGACTTAGCAAATTAGCTAATGTGGTTGTGATAAACAACTACAGTTAGATCATGGGAATAATGGAAACTCCTAAACAATAAAGGAGTTATAAAGTTATCCTCTTATAGTTGAGGATGGTGCTCAAGAATTTAACATTAAAGTTGGTGATTGTAGGAGGTTAAATACAAATGAAAACATAAGTCCTTGAAATGGTAGTCGGCACTACCTATAAATGTTAGAATAGCTCAAGGAGTTGGGGGTGTACTTAGAGGATGACTTGATATTTTATCATATGAACAGATAGTCCTAAGAGGTAAAGGTAGCCCACATAAAACAAAGAATAATCAAGTGTCAAATTAATATTTGCAAATATGGTCTTTGTGAGTAGGACATGAATACAAGAAGTAATATTCCAAAAGAACTAGCACATCAAAACTAGCCATGAGGCTAAGATCTTATGGGTCGTTATATTAGCAAAGTCCAAAAACCTGAAAGACTCAAGTGAAGTCAAGGAATGATATTAAAAGATTGATGGAAACATTTGGATTGAGGTGTGTTGTACCCTACGAAAGATGAGGAGGATTATGAGAACAGTGGGTATTTCATTGATAACATAATATATTATACTAAAGTTATGGGAAAGGTATTCCCAGAAGAAAACAACTTTGGCATAGAGTTTGTGTGTAAACACTATGGTGTAATGCTAACTAATAGTTGGTATAAGAAATGACTGCTTTAGTCTTAGCAAAGACCTAGACACAAATGGAAAGTGTCGTGAAAGTAGGCTCGTGGAGCAGATAGGGTGGAGACCCCAAGTGTCTTAAGGGATGAGGCCTTAAAATCAAGTTGGTTGGTTTATGAGAACCTTTTGCCAAAGAAATCTCAATAGAACTAAAATTGGCATAGCATAAGCGGGAAGGCATATAATTCAATTGTGTGGACCCAAATAATGATGGAAGTGTGAAAGCACTAGCTGATAACTATAAAGTAACTAAGCAAAATATATGGCATAATTGATTGGAAGTCAACTTCCCAAGACCTTTTATTGGGATAAGAAGGAAGATAAATATATCATTCGGGGGATAAATTGTTTATGTTGTAATATAGTGAATCAAGGTTATAAAAGGAAATGATCATTGTCAAATAAGTCTATCACTGAGACACCTAAGCACTCTTGAACACCTAGGAAGTGGTATTTAGTATCATAAGGGCATTAAATAAGGCCCTATGAATTAAGTCCCTAAAGAATAATGGATATAAGGTATTATCTAACATCCAAAATGGCAAAAAGCTAAAAATAGGAGAAGTTTATCCATCAAAAAGTGAACAAAGCCAAAAAAGATTTTAGCTAGGTTAGTGATGGGCATACAAAATCCTATAAGTAGTAATATTGATCTTAGTGTGTGGGATTATAAAGTGAGCATATCTAGATTAAGGAACCACTCCCTATGCCATTGGATAGGTTCATCCTTAAGAATATTTGCTAAAGCGGATAGAACCAAATCATAGAAATTGAAGGGCATAACTAAGAGTGATTATACAAGTTGAGGAGTGGATAATCAAGTGGATGCTCGAAGGTGGTGCTATTGGTAATCATAGAGCCATAAAGAGTCTAAAGTGGGAAATTGCCATGTTAGAACTTATGGTAGTTGAAAAGCTTGCAAAAAGAGGAGTCTTGGCAAGCTAAAGGATAGGGTCCTTTCAATGTTCCTAAAAATGATTCGAGATAAATTAGTACCTAGAAAGACAAGTGTAAATGATTTATAGGAACGTACGAAATCAGAATGGTATAGCAAAAACGTGGTCTTGAAATTTGTCATGAGGTGAGGCTATCAAGGTTAGGGATTAGTTGGTTTTCATTACTAAACGAGATTGGCAAATTGAGGAAACAAAAACACTAGTTGAAAGTGTTGACTTCAAAAGGGGTGGCTTATGAGGTCAAGTATGGAGGAACTCATGCATGATCATAAACTTGTTAAATGACAGGACTTGGTAATTTAGAGGAACTAAGTTCCTAAATTGTGATCTGTAGTGCCCTTTGGGTATAAGTTAGTGCACTAGCATGGGGAGTCATGCCAGGCATCTTGGGTGATGCCATCCATAGATGTATATACGGAGGTTGGGTTCAAGTCTCAACCCTTTAGTGCTTGAGTTCAAATCCCAACTCACTAAAGCATGGTGATGGTTTGGAATATGAGGACATTCATTTTTCGGTGGTCATAAACTCTTAATAAGGAAACTAGCTTAAGCACATCGCCAAGTGAGGGATGCCCTAAAGTTGTGATGCATCATTAGATTGCTTAGTGTGAAAGCTCAACATATCTAACTTAAACACTTTACTGCAAGTGGCACCAAAGACGTAGTGAATGAGATAAGGACACCTAATCTCAATTGCTATGAACCCTTAGTTAGAAGGGCTGGCTTGGGTGCACCACCAAGTGTAAGGGATGCCCCCGGGGTCATGGTTAACAACTTAAAGGTTTGGTAAACCTAATATCTATTAACAAACTTGTTAATGTGTCAAGATTAGATCATTGGATGATCTTACGGCTAAACAAGGATAAAGTCCTTGTGAGGTTAAGGAATAAAATTCCTAGTTCAAAGTGTTAATTTGAACTATTGGTAATGGTGTGGCTTGGTCAAGGTGACTAAAAAAGCACACTTAAGGAAAATGAACTACGACGATGCAATAGTATTGTGAGTTTAAGAAAATAGTCTCTAAAGAAGGACCCATGGGTGGGTCGCAAAGTTGGGTTATGGATAGAGCCTATAGTAGAAAATATTAAAGAGACTTACTAGGGGTAAACACCTCTTAGACTTGGCAAAATAGAGCTTTTGTTATGGAATCAAAAGGATATCTCAAGGATGGAAGTAGTGATTTTATGTTGCCTAGTGCAACAAAGCATATGAGCAAAAGACTAATGGCCAAGATTAGGTCATATAAATTATTGAAAGGAATCCAAATGACAAATTAGGCAAGGAACACCCATGTGGTCAATGTTAACAGATTGTGGGAGGGGAAAAATATTTTTAAATATGGATTTCTAAATGCTTCAATTTAGAGAAGGAAAAATTTTAAAAGAGATGGAGTAGTAAAGTAACCAAATGATAGGGCCATGGATAACCCTAGCATGAATTATGGGTAAGTGAAATTTAGTTCCAAAGGTTAAAAGAGAGGATGATAATGCCCTCTAGTGAAGAATAAGATGGGGAAATGGGATTTGCATAACCGGTGCAATGCAAAGTGTCGAACACACTTAAGAAATTGATATAAGATGTCAATATTAAAGTTTTAGAGTGTGATGGTTATGTTAGTAAAAGCCAAAACTACTCCTAAATGAATAGTAAAATTGAAAGAGAGAAGGTGTCTTTAATGAATTTAGCATGAACTAAACAAATATAAGGGGAAGGACCACCATAAGTGGTCTAATGAGTCTCTAAGTTAAGAAGATTATGTGGACAAGGCATGGTGAGCCTTCAGTGTCAAACCATTGACAAATATTAGCTGGGTGCTAAGGATAAAAAGTGGTAATCCATTATGGGGTTACTTTATAAAATGGTTTATTATTCAATGAGGACATCAAACTTTATCCATGGGTGGTGGAGTTGTGAAACACATATCCCTAAGCCACGTGGTAATGGCCAAAGTGAACGAGTGTAACATATTTGGACTAAAAACTCTGACTTGAATAGTTGAGAGTGGGAGTGTGTAGCACATGTGATCATGGGATGAGATTTAGATATACTGTCACCGTGAATCCTTAAAACCTTAAAGGATAAATAGGGATAAAATAACTACTAAAGGCTCTCTCATCAAGCATCCATTATATACCTTTAAGTAGATATATTTCTACCCTTAAATTTGAAATGATATGTATTGAGCATTCATCCACAGGCAAAGGTATCCAAGCAAACCAAAAAAAGTATGCTCAATTTATGGACAAAAGTATCCAAGCAAACCAAAAGGAGTATGCTCAATCCACAAACAAATGTATTTAAGCAAACCAAAAGTAGTTGCAATATGATGATTATACCTTTTTTCATAGAGCTAGAGAGCCTCACAAAAGAAAAGGGCATGAAATCCAACTAATATTTAATAAAGGGGGTTAAAAAATGAAACTTTTACCATTGAGTTATCCGAAAAGTTCTAGCAATAAAATATCCCTTCTGGGATTAGTTGCCTCACATCAAAAAGTTAATATACACAATAGATAGATTTATAGATTATAGAATGAGATTTAAATAACACATGTGATCATGGGATGAGATTTCATAATCGAAAGATTCGTAGAATTAATGATCATAGGATGATATTTAGATAACATATATAATTATGGAATGAGATTTTATAATAGAAAGATTGGTAGATTTAGTGATCATAGAATGAGATTTGGATAACGTATATAATTATGGGAAAACATTTAGATATAGTGTCATTTTTTATTGTTTTTGTTTATAGAAATGTTTTGAAGATCAAGAAAGATGTATATGAAGTTGTGCCTCTAAATGTTAGGAAGGGTTCTTGGCTAACTTTGTATAAATTAAGCACAAAGTTTAGTATGTAAAGTCTTTAAAGTTGAAAAAACTAATATGCATTATAAATAATTACAGTCCAAAGGAATGGTTAAAGACTATAACAGAAATTTTTGCTCATGAATATAAATTTTATATTGAGCACTTCATTTTTCTCAATTACACATATGCTAGTTTGGTAGTGAACAAAACTCCAAATAATATAATTTACAACATTACAAAATTAAGGCTTCTATACAAGCAATAGATAGAGACTTTGGAGTTCCTCAATATCTACTTGATGAATAGAGAGAGAGTACTATTAAAAGTATTTAAGAATATAATGAGAAAGACTATTTATATCACAAAACTACAAATCAGTGACAATCCAAACAGCATTTTTATGTCTTTTGACACCTATGTTAATGCACTTATGAAAGGGATTGCAACTGCTAAAGAAGTCCACAAACATGATTGACCAAACAACCTAAATCAAAGGCATGGATGTCAATAGCATGTATGGGCTATGATTCCAACCATCCCATCTTATTGGATGACCATGAAATGGCCATTGGATCCTTAGTATATTCCTGCTAAGAGATTGCTGGAATATATTTGGGCGTTCAGTACTTGTGGCAAGTGAAAATCAGTTTAAACCAATGGGAATCTACTATGTAGAGTGTGTATGTGTGAAGTTGCAGGGTTCATTTGGATATAAATAACACACTATAAATCAATTATACTGCAAGATAAAATCAATTTAAAACACATGTGTTTGAATTGTTTAAACACACTATATGACTCACCAAATAATCTTTGAATGCATCTTGGGCATTAACATGCATATGACGTTTGAATGGTTTTGTTTTGTTTTTTCCTGGAATCAAATGCTGCATATTGAAGTCATGGCATTGTGATGATGCTAAATCTTAGGGGATATGCAATAGTAAAATTGAAAGTAGGGTGCAAGATTTTGCTATTCTAAGAAGAGAGCTGATCAAGATTATGGGAGTTCTGCCACAATAACATATGGATGGAAAAAGTAAGTAAGAAAGATGTACCTATATGCCACCGTATTTTTCTTGTCATAAATATTTTCTTCTTTTATT
>NW_003314413.1:4831-129638 GCF_000143415.4 Selaginella moellendorffii | reverse complement strand
TATACACATATATACATATACACATATATACATATATACATACATACATATACATACATACATACATATACATACATACATACATACATACATACATATACATACATACATACATATAAACATACATATATACATACATATACATACATACATACATATAAACATACATATATACATATATATAAACATACATATATATATATATATATATATATATATATATATATATATATATATATAGGAATATTTTTCTAATCTATACTAAGAAATTACCATTTAAAAGTTAAATATTAATTAGAATTATTTCATTATTTCTGTTTTATTTTTTATTAATTATTTTATTATCTTTACTTTTATTTTTAATAAACATTGATAAAGCAGAAACTAGCATAATAGAGCTAATATTATTAAGCATGGTATCCACTAAGTTGTATAATTTTAAATAAATATCAATATTTAAATATCTATATAGTAATTGAATTGGAAATAAAACAGCATGATATATATCAGGTAATAAATAGCTTAGTTTTAAATATTCAAATATCTCATCTAAAAACCAATCACTGTGAGTTGATACTACAATATCATTTACAATTAAATCACCAGTCAATGTAAATGGATTGTAAAGGCCATACTTTTTTGATATATAAATATCTATAGATGAATTATTAAAAAATAAAAAGCTTAAAATTAATACTTACCTGTTATATTATTAGGTAATAGTTCTCCTGATTGCTCATCCAAAACTAATAATGTATCTGCAAAAGTAATATCCTTTGCATACTTATATAGTATTGATTTTGAATCTAAAAATGGATTATTAGGAATATGATGCATGAAATAGTAAATAAAAATTCTTACTTTTAATGGGTATAAAATGTAAACTAGATAACTCAATACTCTTATTATTTTCAGTATTAATATGAATAAATTCTTCATAAGGCTCAATATCTTTATGTCCAAAAGCATATATATCAGAATAATCTATTTTGCCATCTTTATTTCGGATTGCAACCTAATTGCAACAGTTAAGAGTAAAATTAAGTGATTAATCTTACAAACCTTATCACCAATTGAAATATCCTTTATTTGTTTTCGTTTACCATTAGAAAGCTTTAAACTAGCATCACCTAGTAATAAACTTAGAGCTACGAATATGATAAAGTGAACTATACCTGGAAAACATGATTTGTTTTTTACACAATTAGCATTATCGCAGTGATAACCTGAAATACAATCTGAATCATGTTTACATGGATCAACTTGAGAATTAATGAAGGGAAAAATACTAGGAAATAAAAAAACATAAATAAAAAGTTTAGTCATTTCTGAAACTGTCTAACGAAATTATTGGAAGGGAGATGCTTTATATACAGTATATGTTCATTATTATTATTTTGTTTTATTGTGTCATTATTTTGGGTAAGTCAATTTCAATATGACAATTTGCATCTTTGAAAGATGCTTATTTTGGATTTTATTTTGATAATTAAGAATTTATTGGTCATTTTTAATCATTATTTTTTATTTTACGTCAAATAATTATAATCGAACTCAATAATTTCATGCATGATCACCAAGAAAAACCACACGAAACTCATCCACCTCATCAAGAATCATATAGCCAGCAGGAAACACAACTGCTTGAAACATAGAGGAATAACATGAGTTTTACGATTGTCTATCTGGCCCATAGGTATCCTGCGAGCCAATAGGTCTTATATTTTATTTAACATTTTCAGAACGAGCCTACGGGCAGCACGAATCGTACAAAGCTTTGCTGCCGGAGCTAGCACTTCCACACTTTCATCAATCCCCGCCTCCAAGTTCTGCGAGGATAGGTGTGGGATTCTCACTTTCAATCAACCTGAGGTGCTGACTTGCGATCCCAAAGGTAGCTGCTTTATGTCCTAAGACATATCATTTGTTCCCGCATGGGCTACTGCAAGAACATTGAATGGTTCCGATATCTGGGGCCACAACAAGAGAAATTGAAGTGCGGGATTCTCACTTTCAATCTGATAAGGTCATAGGATCTCAATGGATTGATGTTGCAAAGACGTGTCTCGGGAAGAGCAAGAAGGTTTTTCTGCTCTTGCGCTGGATATGGAGATGGAGCCGCGAAATCGAGCCACAGTGATGTTTGCGAGAGGCTGGATCGCCTCGAGGAACGAGGAGCTGCGGCGGATTTCTCCACCTACATGGATCTCCTTCGCGCCTGCGCAAGCTCCAGAGATCTGCCGCAGGGCAAGCGCCTCCACGCCCAGATCAACAGCGCGGGCGCCGGCGGCGACACCATTCTCGGCAATCTCCTCGTGAGAATGTACGGGAAATGCGAAGCTCTGGACGACGCCATTGCCGCATTTGAGTCCATCGAGCATCCAAACGTCTTCTCCTGGAGCATTCTCGTCACTGCGTATGCCGAGAATGGGCATTTGCGGGAGGCGCTGGATCTTCTCGGAAGCATGGATCTCCACGGCGTCAAGGCCAGCCATGTCACGTTTATCAATCTCCTGGGCGCTTGCACCCTGGCAATGGATCTCGCCGGGGGCGAGCGCCTCCACGCCCGGATCGAGGCAAGCGGGTTCGATCTGAGTGGAAATCTCGGCACGGCGCTGGTGAGCATGTATGCCAGGTGCGGCGGCCTCGATCGAGCTCGGGATCTCTTCGACCGGATGAGAAAGAGGGATATTATCGCCTGGAACGCGATGATCGCAGCCTATTCTCTTCACGGCCGTGGAGATCTAGCGCTGGAGCTGTATTACCGTATCGAACCCGCGGGCCTGGCGCCCGATCGATCGACGTTCTTGAGCACTCTTGTAACCTGCGAATCGATCGATTCGGTGAAGAAACTCCATGGCGACCTCGCCGCTCGCGGCCTCGAGCGTGAAGCCCTAATCGGGAACACGCTGGTGAGCATGTACGGGCGGTGCGGCAGCCTGGACGAGGCCATGGCGGTATTCGTGGGCATGCCGTACAGGAACGGGGTGACGTGGGGCATTCTGATTGGAGCTCATGCTCAGCATGGGAAGGCCAAGGAGGCGCTGCGTTTGCTCAAGCTCATGGATTGCGAGGGCGTGAGGGCGATGGAGAACACATTCTTGACTGCGCTGAGCGCTTGCTCCAGCGCGGAGTTCCTGGGGGATGGGAGGAGAATTCACGAGAGGATCGCCGCCAGTGGAGTGATCGACGAGAGCTCCACCCGGTTGAGCAATGCGCTGGTGACGATGTATGGCAAATGCGGGAGCTTGATCGATGCCGAGAGCGTCTTCAATTCGTTGCCGTGCAGGACGATCGTGTCGTGGACGTCGCTGATCGCTGCGTATGCCCAGCATGGATTCCCCCGGAGAGCTCTCCAGATCTTCAAGCAAATGGACGCGGAAGGGACGAAGCCCGACGAGATCGCGTTCTTGAGCGTGCTGGAGGCGGTTTCAAACGCGCCGGAATTGATCGAGGAAGGGAGGAGGATCCACGAAGAATATCAGAGCAATAGAATCCACGAGTCCCAAAGCGTGGAGACGGCGCTCATTGACATGTATGGCAACTGCGGTAGCATCGAGAGCGCCTGGAGAGTATTCGATCAAATGGGCGACGAGCGGAGGGACGATGTGATCCCGTGGACGTCGATGATCACTGCTTGCGCTCACCAGGGTCACAGTGATCAAGCCCTGCTGCTACTGAGTAGAATGGAGCTCCAAGGGATCCATCCCAACCAGCTGACGCTGGTGAGCGCGCTGGATGCGTGCGAGGACCTGCGAGAAGGGCGGAAGATCCACGCCACCATCGCCGCCAAGGGGCTCTCAAGCAGCGTGATCCCGGGCACCGCGCTAGTCAACATGTATGATCGCTGCGGCGCCCTCGCCAGCGCGAGGGCCGCGTTCGAGGAGATCCGGGGCAAGAACTCCATCTCCTGGAACGCGATCATCGGGGCCTACGCTCACCAGGGTGACCTGCGCGAATCGATGGGCCTACTGCAAAGAATGGATCAAGAGGGCGTGGCGCCGAATGTGATAAGCTTCACCTGTGTGCTCTTCGCATGCGCGCATGCCGGATCGATCCGAGAGGCCCGCCACCAGTTCCATCTCATGATCGGGGACTACTCGATCGAGCCACTGGAGGACAACTACGGGTGCCTCGTCGATCTTCTCGGCCGCGCCGGGCGTCTTGATAAGGTTGAGGAGCTCATTCAAACCATGCCCATGTGGCCATCTCCCGCTCAATGGATGAGCCTCTTGGGCGCTTGCCACATCCACGGTGACGTACACCGGGGTGTACGGACATCCCGGAGCTCGAACCATGGCCACTCCTCGGCGTACGTCGTGATGTCCAACCTCTGTACGGTCAGATGACGCCCGTCAGGTCCTTGTCACGCTCATTAAACATGGTGGCCCATTCTTATCCCCGTCCGTACGCGCGCTGGCCTGGAGCAGCAGATGCCAAGGCCGGGCATTTTTGTCGCGCTTCCGTACGCGAGTGTTCTAGGCGATTCCAGCCCGATCGATCGATCGATCAGATGGGTCTGACGAGCAACTACCTCACGGGGATCCTGAATTTTGTGGCGATGATCCTCTCGCTGGCGGTGATTGGGGCGGGAATTTGGCTTGCGCACCGGCACGAGACGGCGTGCGTGAAATTCCTCCAGTTTCCCGTGATCGCGCTAGGGCTCTTCATCCTGCTCGTGTCCCTGGCGGGATTTATCGGCAGCTGCTTCCGGATCGCGTGGCTGCTGTGGATCTATCTCCTGGTTATGCTGCTCCTCATCCTAGCGCTGCTGGCATTCACGGCATTTGCGTTTGTGGTGACGAGCAGGGGCGGTGCCAGGCATTCTCTGGCTGGATTGGGCTACGAGGAGTATAGGCTCACGGATTACTCGCCCTGGCTCCAAGATCGCGTCAAGAATCCGGGAAATTGGGCAAAGATCAAGAGCTGCTTGATCGCTGCGAGGGTTTGCGTCGGCCTGGAAGAAGCTACATTCACCAATTACTCCCCATTGCAGGTGTGGCCCAATCTCCTCGAATTGGATTGATTGTGTCTAGTCCCTTTGCAGTCTGGATGCTGCCGGCCTCCAGCGGCGTGTGGCTTCGCTAACGCCACAAGCTGGGCGGATCCCCAGAACCCTAATTCCGACCCGGATTGCTCGCGGTGGAACCAGGAGGATCTGTGCCTGGACTGCGGTTCCTGCAAGGCGGGAGTGCTCGAGAACATCAAGCGCGACTGGCGCAAGGTCGCGTTCGTGAGCGCGGTGATGTTCTTCTTCCTGGTGATCGTCTATTCCGTGGGCTGCTGCGCGTTTCGAAACGCTCGCAAGAAAGAAGTTTTAGGGTTCTAGAGGGTCAAAATTTGTCAACGGTCAGCCGTTTGAATTGTTTAATTTTTTTTTCTAAACGAGAGAAGGGTTGAGACTATGATTGGCTTCTTGTTATCAGTAATGCCACTGTTTTCGTGCACAGAAGCGCACGGGAGAGGCCGTGGCGTGCGGTGACGGGTCCATGACGAGCTGAGGCGTGGCCGTCACGGGGGGTTTGACGGCCGTTTTATAGGCCATTCTAGGTTTGGGGCTCGTAGGTCCGGGCCGAGGCTGTGCATGAGCGAGCAAGCTTGCGTTGCGGGAGCTTGAAAGAAGACCGAGCAACGGGATTTCGATCCCGAATTTAATGCGCGGCGATGGCGCTGCGACACTGCTGTGGCGCTGGACGATCGCCAGTGTAAGCTCGGTGGAATTTCTCCCTTGTTGCGGCGCTTTTCCTTGTTTGCGTGGATCTTTGCTCCTACGCTACCGATATTTGGGATCCAATTTCAGGAATTGAGGCCGCGGGGAGGGATCGGGGAATGCGAGTAGGCGGTGGCGGTTTGATCGCGAGAATATCCGCGGCGCCGCGTCCAAGATCGAGAAATCCGTGCTCCCGTGAGCTCGCGGTGCCGAAATATTTCGACGCTCGTGTGCGATGAACAGTACGCGAATCGGACAGCCATAGTCCAAGTGAAAATATTCCTGTGGAAGATATGGAGGAGCGAAAGGACAAGGGGAAGTATCCAGTGGTGCCAGCCGACTACAAGCTACTCGAAGAGATCGGGCAGGGCGTGAGCGGATTGGTGTTTCGGGCATTTTGCGTGCCTCTTGGAGAGTATGTCGCGGTGAAGCAGCTGGATTTGGAGAAATGCAGTGGGACTTTGGTAAGTATACCGATACTTTCGAGCTCATTTTAAAGTTTTATTTCTTCCTTGCTGGTAGCTGACTTAGATGTCCGTGCTTCCCAGGATACCATCCGAAAGGAAGCTCAGACAATGAGCTTGATCAGCCATTCCAATGTCGTGAAGGCACACTGCTCGTTTGTGGTGTCTCAGCATCTTTGGGTCGTCATGCCGTATATGGGAGGTGGCTCGTGTCTTCACATCATGAAGGCAACATCTCCCGATGGATTCGACGAGCCGGTTATTGCGACAATTCTTCGCGATACGTTGAAAGCTTTGGAGTATCTTCACCGACAGGGACACATTCATCGAGATGTGAAGGTATGTTCCTCTCAAGTCAACTGTCTTTGGGTCTATCTAATTTGGGTGTTCTATCAAGGCTGGGAATATCCTCATACACGAGAACGGTGCCGTGAAGCTCGGTGATTTTGGCGTCGCGGCTTTCATGTTTGACAATGGCGATAGGCAATGGTCGAGAAAAACTTTTGTGGGGACACCTTGCTGGTACGCAATCAATATCATTCTGTTCGAGATTCATTCTTAACGAATCTCTGCAGGATGGCGCCGGAGGTCATGGAGCAGATCAATGGTTACGATTTTAAGTACAATTCTAAATTACTTTCTTTCGATTTTTCTTATCTCCCAGTGTGTGTCCACAGGGCTGACGTATGGTCTTTCGGTATAACTGCTCTAGAGCTTGCACACGGCCATGCTCCGTTCTCGAAATATCCACCTCTGAAGGTAAATCCGTGATTTTTATGTTCCTTCGAGTGCTGAATGCGCTTGACAGGTTCTACTGATGACTTTACAAAATGCAGCTCCTGGATTGACTTACGAGAGGGACAAGCGCTTTTCTAAGGTCACTTTAATCTAGTTTCTTTTGCGCTTTTTAACAGCTGCCTTTTGCTAATTTAGTCTTTCAAGGAGATGATTGCCATGTGTTTGGTTAAGGACCCGACAAAAAGGCCAACAGCCGAAAAGCTTTTGAAGCATTCTTTTTTCAAATCGGCAAAGTCAAGCGACTATATAGTCCGTCACGTTCTGGACGGCCTTCCACCTCTCTGGGAACGTGTGAGGGATGTGAAGGTATGAGAATTGAATCTGTATGGTGCCATGAGGTAACATTTTGTGACACCAGCTGAAGGATGCTGCACGACTTGCGGAAAAGAAAACGTCTACTTTCGAGGAGCAGGAAGAAAAATCCCAGGTCAGCCTAGAAAAATGTATTGCTATAAATGTAACACCGGAATAAAACCATGCAGAACGCTTATAAACGCGGAGTAAGTGGCTGGAATTTTGACGTTGAGGATCTCAAAGCACAGGCAGCAATGGTAACTTGAATGACAGTGTGGTTATTTCATTTTGACCAGTTTGATGCAATGCAGTTGCAAGACGATGATTATGCTCCTGTCATCAAAAAAGAGGAGGAAGGAGTTCCCTCTAAAACTGTTTCTAGAGTAGCCTCGCCTCATACGACAATATCCGCCGACGATAATCTTATCTCTGAGACTATCAAGGCCGAGATACCTCTCGATGTAAGTAGTTTTGTCTTCCTATACGTAAACTATTTTGTTCGTTTCAAATGTAGGGAGAAGAGTGCATAGTTCGCAAGCCGCCAAATGGAGCCAAGATAAGGTAAGTATTATTCTCTCGAAGTATTCTACTATTTTAAGTTAATCAAATCGTTTCTTTACAGAGGCCGGTTCAATGTCTTCGTCGATAACGTGGAGATAGATTCATCAAACTGGTGTGAGAACGCAGAACAACTCAACGGCGAAGAAAGAGCGCTTGCGCACCACAAGGAGGAAAAGTTCGAAGATAAAGAGCTTGATGACTCGAAAATCATAAACGCAAAAGATATTTCAATGGATCACAACAGACAGTTAGATTTTGATGATGCACTTACAGACAAGCCTTTGGATGACGAGAGAACCAGGTAACATATTTGCAATTTTTCTTCCTTCATCCTGACGGCATTTGACTTTAGAGATCACAAGCTAACGATGCGCCCCTCAGGAGAGGAGAACCCCTCTACTGTGCCATCTAGCAATGGAGTCGTTGACCATCGACCTGCAAATGGATCAGCCAAGCCCCCACCTGGTATAGCCTCTTTGATTTATTATTTGAGTCGTCTCAATTGTCTGAATGAAACAGGAAAAGAGGATGAGAAGGTCAAAGGGCCCGTCGTCCAGAAGAAAGGTCGGTTCTCCGTAACCTCGGCAGATGTCAATCTCAAGGACCTTAAGGAGGTATTAGTTTGCTGTCCAAATGCTAGTAAGATTCTATCTAATAAGCTCGTTGCAGAACAAGGATGTGGAAAGGCTTGCCGCTCTTCCAAATGTGAAAGTAAAAAGCAGTGTAAACTCTATTGAGCATTCGGTACAGTTGACTCTTGCCTTGCGTTGATAAGTACTTAACATCTGCTGCTGCAGGAACTTCTCTCTCCCTCAAGTCTCCGAAGAACTTCGAGTGCTCAGGTTGAACTTTCTATTAGTTTGTGTCAGTATCCTAACGCTTTGGTGGCTTAGATGTACCAGCAAGTTTTTCCACAGTCATCCGGTACATCTCCATCTCCAGCCACACCATCTACTACTGGCTACACTCCCGTGTCGACTGCGGCATTACTGCCACTGCTCCAGAATCTTTTAAACCAAACGGCGATGCAGCAGGTATGCAACGATGTTGAATGTTACAGAACCGTGAAGTTCTTAATTCCAACAGGACATGATTGTGAATCTGATGACCATTGTATGCAACCATGGGACTGACTTATCTGCTGGTAAGTGGCTGCAATTCCACGTTATTGTTCTTACATGACTTTTTTTGCGCAGGCGCGTCCAACCAGCGCTTGAGTCGGAGTGCGAGTGCGAGTGCAGTAGACCACGGGGTATGTGTATGTTGTTTTCATCCGGAAAGTGACCCCTGGGCTGAAACTTGTTGCTTCAAACAGAGCGATAACAACTGCTCGGACCGTGAACGTGACCTTCGCCAACAAGTCCTTGAACTGCAAGTGAGGTGAGAAATCAAGTCTCTATGTAAGACACTCTGTCGAATTTAACACTTTGCTTGTTTAGAGTGGGAGTGCTTGGTGACGAGCTGCAAATGATGAAACTTCGCAATGTCCAGGTACTTGGCGTTCTTGTTTTCTTTTTCGCTCACGAATGGAATCCTGTTTCGCAGCTGGAGAGACAGCTGAACGCGATCTTCAACAAAGAGGAGGAGGAAAGAATACGCAAAGAGGAAGCCGCGAAAGAAGACGGTTAAAAGGACATGCCTCCCTCTTCTGGTTTTTTTTATTTTTCGCTTCGTTCTTTCGACATTTTTTTCTGTTTACATGTTTTGCAAGCCTAAGCTCACTGAGAATGGAAAACCAGTGAACTTCTAGAGCTACAAATTGGAAAAGAAAACTAAGCCGCCTTACAAAGGGGTGTTAGCTTGTTTTGCAAGAAGCTCAGCCCACTCTCTACACGTTTCAAGCGCTCTTGCATTCCCTTGAGAATAACATCAGTTCTTTGCTTCTCCTGCTCAGCCTGTCCCAAGTAAAAAATGGAAACAGAAAAAAATAAAAATAAAAAAATTGGAACATCAAAATGGAAGAATTTTTCTGGAAAAGCTTGCCTGCATTTTCCGGACTCTTTGCAAAAGCGTGGGGCGATGGCGTCGTCTCGTGGCTTCCAACAAGCTACTGTCCTGCCTCTTTGGAGGAGCCCAGTAGTGAGGAGGTTTAAGCTCCGACTGGATCAAACACAAACACGTTCATGAAACTAGATAAGAACGATATAGCTTACCGAAGCGGGCGGAAATGCTAGCTCTCGTTTGAGAGTTAGAAACGCCATTGATGCTCCAAATGCGGATCTATCCGCCGCTGGGGTTTCCTGAGGATCCTGCAAACCATGCACAGGCACACTGGAGTTTACGAAACGACAGTAGCTTCACAACTACAGCAAAAATCACCTCTTTTTTTTCCTTCTTCTCGGGTTTGGGGTCTGGCTTGCATTCAGCTGCGTGAAGCTCAGCGTCATTCTACTTGGCGAGTCGAGTCAGTTTGGATGAATGAAGAGGTTTTTTTTAGTGAAAAAGTGCACGTAGAAGAACTTACGAGTAAACAGGATTGTGGGCGAAGAACTGGGATGAATCTTTGGTATGGATGCCGTGACGGAGGTGGCGGTTCCAAAGCCCACGACTGACCACTTTGCCGTGCTTGAAGATACGCTTTGATAACCGGTTGCCCAACGTTTTTTGCGATGGGATTCCCCCACAATATCACCTGAGGAAACAAAGATGATATGCAAAGTTCAGTACAAAGCTCGACGAAGGTTCGAGCGTACCTTGTTCAAATGCTCCAGAAACCTCAGGGACACTAGCGTGTGAGGCTCTTTGAGGCAGTTAAAAGACAAATCCAGCTCCGTGAGCCGCCGGAATGGCTTAGGCCACGAAAACACCTGTACAGCTTGACACCAAAGTATTGAAGTCAGTATTTTGAAAAAAAAAGAAGAGAGAAATGAGCTGGTTACCTCCTCTGGCAAGCTACTGATCGAGTTTCTCGACAAGCAAAGCAGCTCCAGCCTTCGTATCTGTTTACAACGAGCGGAAAGTGTCAGAAACAAAGACTTACTGTAATGAGCATTCCTTTACCAGTATAGCTGTCTAGTGACGGGGAAGAAAATTCAAGAAAAATCACAAAGGAATGCAGTACTTTTTTTTATAAACCTTGCTTAAGGGTATGAGGGACGATGAGTGAAGACCATTTCCTGCTGCAGAAAGTTTTTGCAAACTAGGAAATGCCCCCAAGTCTCCTATCTCGTCCGGTATCTTGCCCAAATAGTTGTAGTCTATGTTGAGCCTGCGTAAGTCTGGCAACGTCGACAACGCAACCATAGCCGATGCCTTCAACTTGTTATACGACACATCCAACTCCTGCAAACAAAAGTTTGTCACGAAGGTGCTCCACGAGCGAACAAATCGTTGTACCTGAAGGGCCGTAAACTTTTGTGCAGGGGGATTCACCGATAGTAGTCGATTCCGTTGGAGGCAAACGTTTTGGAGGAAAGGAAACGGTGCAAGGGACTCCTGAAAAAACCATGACAGAAGAAGCTCATGTTTCAGAGCTGCAAGCTTTCACAAGAAAAAACTTACAAGAGGCACAAAGTTGCTGGTGAGATTGATGTAACGCAGGGAAGTAAACTCTCCAAACTTTTGTGGATCGATTTTCTTGATGCCATGGCCCTTGAATCTTGCGTGTTTAAGCCTCCATGGCTCGTCAACACGTCCTACTTTGCACTGGCCAAAAAAAAAACACACACACACACACACACACACAATCAAGCATAAGAAGCTAAATAAAAATGTAAAAGTCATTACCAGTGTCTGCCAATCGAGAACTTTCTTCTCATTTGGCCCCTTGTCCAGTTTTAATCTAGCATTCTTCTTCGTAACGTCGGCTGATTCTACAAAGCTTGATCTTCCCTCTATCCTCATTCTCTTGGAATTCTCAGAGCTTGATCTTCCCTCTATCCTCATTCTCTTGGAATTCTCAGACGCATCGCAGCTGCCGGCATTTCAGCATGGAAACCTCTAGAGATTTCTCCACAGATCACACCGATAGCTCGCATTTTCTCTCTGGATCGAGCAATGCCACAAACCTCCTCCTCGCGAAATCATCCCGATAAACCCTAGCGGGTACAGTCACGTCTCTCGCTCTTCGCTTGGCGGCAACCAACTTCGCTATGACATGGCTCTTTACTTTACCCTCCACGTCACAGCCGTTGGTTAACCGCCGAGTTTACCACAGTTCAACGGTTTCGATTTTGCCAGCGAGGCGGGAATTACGCGGAGGAATGTCGAACTGGCTATCCAACGGATGTGTTTGAAAGAGAGAAGACCAGTGTGAGCTAGCGGCTCATGATCGATCGATTGGAGCGGTAGCGGTGGAGCTCATTGGAAATCACAGGGGTGGAATTTCCATGGCGCCCTGCCAGGCGGCTCGCGTCCAGGTATTTCTTGTGATTCTCCGAGGTAGGGTTTACATTCCTCGCGGCGCAGGTGTCGATCGCTGCTCCTGCATTTGGAAGCCGCCCCGAGAGCAAGCCTCGGGCTCCAGTGCGCGCATTGCCGTCCAGGATTGCTGGCCAGAGTCTAGAAGCGGGCATTGCGACGAGCAATCCTCTGCGCTTGCAAAAGCGAAGTAAAGTATCGGTGATTTGTGCTCTAGCACAGGCTCAGCCTTCCGTGGCGCTGAGAAATGCCGAGAAATCCATGCAGCTTCCCATCGACTACTACCAAGTGAGACAAACTCTTTATTTTCTTCCAAAGTAGTCTTTGTGGTGATGACGTTTTTTGTCTGATAAAGATTCTTGGAGCAGAGCCACATTTCTCCACCGATGCTGTGATGAGAGCATACGAAGCTCGCGTAAGCAACCCTCCCACGGAGGGATTCAGCGTGGAGCTTCTGAAAGCGCGACAGCAAATCTTAAAAGTCGCGTGTGATACACTGGCTGACAGAGATCTTCGTGACGAGTATGACCGTGGCTTGAAAGAAGACGAGGCTGGAACTCTGGTTGTGGAAGTTCCTTGGAGCAAAGTAAGTAAAAAAATCTAGTGTTTGTTCTCGTCCTCGACTGACGCAATTTTGCAGATACCAGCAGCATTGTGCCTTCTTCAAGAAGCGGGCGAGGCCGAAGTGGTTTTGCAAGTCGGTGAAGCTCTACTCGATGAGAATTTGAAGAAGCCATTTAAGCAAGATGTTGTGCTCGTGACGGCTTTGGCTTATGTTGAGTTATCAAGGGAGGCAATGACTGAAAATCCTCCTGCCGTCATTCGAAGTTGTGACATGCTGAACGGGGCTTTGAGGCTTCTACAGGTATGCTTAGTCTTTTTTATTTATCTTTCCACTTTCTAAATACTGATTTTGGCAGGCTGGAGGAAATATGCTAGCACCGTCTTTACAGGAAGAAGTATACGAGACTCTAGAAGAGATCACACCTCGCTGTGTTTTGGAGCTCCTTGCGCTGCCTCTTGACGAAGAACACAAGTCGCAACGTTCGGAAGGGCTTCAAGAAGTCCGTAACATTCTCTGGACCGCTGGCGAAGGAGGTCTAATGGCACCAGTGGGAGGATACACGCGTGAGCAATTCATGAAAGAGGCACTATCTCGCATGACTGCATGCGAGCAGGTACTTCATTTTTACCCAAACTTATTCTTCAGTGTGATTTATTTCTAATTGACAGCTTTATTCATCAAGGTGGCGCTGTTCACAGAGACTCCTACGAATATACCAGCAGAGAAGCTTGAGATCTACTCGGCCGCTTTAGCGCATGTTGCTGAAGGATTTAAGACGAAGAAGCCTCGGCTGATTCAAGAGGGTGGAAGCTTGTTCACTCAGCTGCACCAGAGCTTGCGTGACAGAAATGACAATCATCTTATTACGGACGAGCAAAGAGATGTGATGCTTGGACGGGCTCTATCCGCTCTTTTGCTTGGGGAAGTGGAGAACTGCAAAACTTTCCTCGGGCTGAACGATGTCAACTCTCCAGATAGGTGTCCCGAAGTCGCAGATTTTGTGTTATCAGGCACAGATGGCAACGGGGACAGTGACCTGCTTCCAGGGCTTTGCAAATTGTTGGAAAGCTGGTTAGCCGAGGAGGTTTTTACAAACTTTCGAGAAACGGCAGACTTTCACGTGTCTCTAAGTGACTACTACGACGATGCAGAGGTGCTTGGATACCTGGAAAAGCTTGAGAAAGGAAGCTTTCCACAAGAGGCTGCTGCTGCTATTGCACGTCTCGGAGAAGGTGTTACTAAGCATTCAAGCAACCGTTTACTACCTCTGCAGATCGCCTGCATTGCTGCTGTGTTTGGAGGGCTGGCAATCGCAAGCGTCAGTTATCCACCCTTCCAGAAGGTCCTCAAAAGCTGGAGAGTGGCACCTCTCGTGCCAGCACTTACGTCTGCGGTGACTTTAAGGAAAGGTATGTTGTGTGCAGATTGGGTGGAGCTTTTTTCGATTGTTTTCTTACCTGTAGGTACAACCGAACAGAAGGAGGTCTTAAGAATGGATGCAAGGCTAGCAGAGCAGTTGATACGAAAATGGCAGGCCGCAAAAGCCAAGGCGCTTGGAGTGACCCGTGCCATCACTCAACTTAACGAGGTACATGTGGATATATGCTCTTGCTTGCGTACTAATAACATTGGTACTGTCTGTGAGCAGATACTCGACGGCCAGATGCTGAAGAGCTGGACTGATCGGGCTGTCGAAGTAGCAAAACATGGATGGTATTGGGAATACAAGCTTCTGGAGATCAATATAGACAGTGTGACTATTAGCGAGGACGGTAGACGAGCTATGGTGGAGGCCACTCTTCAAGAAACTGCTCGGCTCTATGATAGCAACAATCCCCAACGCAACGATTCATACAAAAGCTCTTACACTACAAGATATGAACTTCATTACGGAGATAATGGCTGGAGAATTACTGATGGTGCTGTACTTCGTACATGACATGGACCTTCACCGGAATACTGAACATGGGACAACCACCATATGCAGCTTGATAAAGAGAAGGCATTCAACCTTCTTTCTTCGGGCTGAATCTCAAGAGGTAGCCAAGAAAATGGGAGCTCTGTGGGGAGTCGATCTGAAGTCCACCTCTGTTATTGTCCCGGCATCTCCAACACCAATTCAGGAACGACGTTTCCTTTCGAATTTAGATCAAGTGTTTACAGGCCAGTGGTACATGAACACCGTGTGGTACTTCAAGCCAGCTTCGGATCATTTGATTCAAGACCAGGATGCTTTTTTCAAAGGATTGAAGGACTCATTGTCGAGGTTATTGATTTACTATCCAGCTCTCGCGGGGAGGCTGGTGAGGAACGAGAATAACAGATTCGAAGTCGAGCTGAATGACAAGGGAGTTATTTTTCGCGAGGCAGTTACCGAGGCAAGATTCGATGACTGGAAAGACATCAAGGACTGCACAGTAGAAGCCAAGCTGACATTTGAAGATACAGTGATAGCGGACTACAGCAGTGCTCCACTCGTACGAATTCAGGTAAATGAATAGACTCGAACCTTCTGCTTGTATAGCTCGCTGATTTTCTTTCCAGGCTACCCTCTTTAAGTGTGGAGGGATCGCTCTGGGATTTAGTATGGCCCATGCAATTCACGATGGCTGGGCTGCGGTGGAGTTTGTAAAGTCATGGTCGGAAGTTCATACGCATCTTCAACTGTCAACTCCTCCGGTGTATGCAAGTCACCTGATGAAAGCCAGAGATCCACCAGTGGTGAGTGTTCCCATTAAGGACTACATATCAGTTCCCAAGGTTGAAGGCTCTCTCAGCAGCAACTATGAGGTCTTTGAGGAAGGAGCTCCATCGCCATACCAAGCTATCACCTTCAGGTTCACAGCTCAACAGGTGGACGAAATTATCCAGGAGGTCAGAAGCGGTCCTTGGCAGGTCGAAGCCTCCAGCTTCGTTGCAATGGCAGCATTCACCTGGAAGGTGATGACTGAAGCCAGAGAGCTCCCGGACGACAGCACAACTCGATATGTCTACCCGATAAGCTGCAGACAGCGCTGGCAGCCACCTCTTCCTCGCGGCTTTGCTGGAAACACGGCTCATCTTTCGTCGTTAGCAGCTAAAGCCGGGGACATCAAGAACAAGCACGTCTCCTACGCTGCAAAGCTCATCTACGACGACCTCTCGTGCACAACGGCGGAGTACCTCAAGTCGGTGATAGACTGGATGGAGATTGAGCTTCAGAAGAACGACAGAGACATCGGTTTTGCCTGCGACTTCTACTCTGGAACCGACGTGCAGAGCACGAGTATGGTCAACTTCCCGATCTTCGAGGTGGACTTTGGATGGGGAACGCCTATTCACAACTCCTTCACGTTCCAGCCACTCTTGGGAGACGGCCACGCCTACTTGTTCCCAGCTCCAGAAGGTGGAAGAAGCCGACTCGTTCCCATCTACATGAAGAGACTTGCGATGAAGAACTTGTTCCGAAACGAGCTCTTTCGAAGGTTCCAGCCCGGTCTTAAAGACTATAGCTACTACAGCGATTGAGAGGAACAACCATCCATTGTATAAGAGGTACGTGTTTGGATTGGACACTGACGATGTGCTCGTGTACAACTTTGATTTCATATGAAGTTTTTCTACGAGTAATCCAAGGCACGCGTATCAGTGCCGTGTGCGTTCGATCTGCCGTTTCTGTAGGTGGGGGTCGTCAGCTCGCTCATCCGGATTCTCTCCGTGTAAGCTCCCAGCTTCTTTATAATTCTCCCCAGCTCCTCCTCGATGATGGTCTGGGCCTCCATGGCTTTCCTCCTCTCGTCCTGGTTGGCGGCCACCACCTCTTTCAAGTCGTCTACATTGTAGAGCTTGACGCCGAGGAACCGAGATGTCGATGAAGAACCTGGTTTCCAAAGGAGCAGTGGGGATCTTCCCAGCGTTACCTTTGTAGAAGAGTGCTGTGCTCGTGAAGACAACGTCGCTCAGCCGAGTGCAGCCTTTGACGAGCAGCTTGTACATCTTTTCCAGCACCGACGATCACGACTTGAGCCCCTCCATAGCTCGCAACTTTCATCACTGCCACCAAGCGCACGCTGAAATACAAGCAGCACCGAGCCCGCGAACCACTCTTTGACGCTTTTGCATCACAAGGAACGTATTCGACTCCACGAATGCTTCATAACAATGAAACGAACTCCTTGCTATCAAAGATATCTGATGCGTAAACCTTCATGACCGAAAAAAGCTTGTTTTACGTGACGCGACATTTGTTTCGTCCCAATTGCTGCAGGTCGTCACTCTTCAAGCCGGCGACCACGTCTGGCAAGAGCGTCCAGACGAGCATTATTGTTTTCAAACAAGCTGCTCCACTTTTTTCCAGAGTAACCCAGGACCAGCTTGTGAAAATCTGTTTTCCCTGCCTGCAACTGGTTTAGATTAAGGATTTTGCTTTATGTTTTTGTAAGATTGGCAAGTAGAGTGACAAAAGTCAACCAGCCAGTCAAGCCTGTATACAAGAGGACTGCTCGATAGAACACATCTATATCATAAACATGTAGACTTTAATTTCAGTTAGTCCTCCTGCGGAATTCGTGGTCGGCAATATCTCCCCGTTCAACTTCCAGTTGATGTGGGTCGCATATCAGTCTTTTGAGTTTTCTGGCAGAATCATTTCCCAGTCCATGCTCACGGGGCTCAAATTCTTTGACTGCCCACGGATCGGGATCAGGTGGCACTACTTAGCTCCCCCAAAATCCAGACCGTGGCATGGTTCATTAGAGGATATGAGAAGAACACAAAGTAAACCACTAACCAATTAACTACTCATGCTCTTCAGTGGCACATGTGTAGAAGCTATAAAATATTTATCAAAAGGTGATAAATATTTTTTTTAAGGGCTAAGAAAATATCAATCTAATGTAAATAAGAAATGACGATAAAGGTAATTCATTATTAGCTAAATAAAAAAGATATAAATTGAAATGTTCAACATCATAAAAAATACTATTGTTATTATTATATTTAATATTGTAAAAGAGAAGAGAAGTTTAGGGTAAAAGCATGAAACAGGTACCAAGAAAAGTGTTTAGTGGTAGATAAGTTTATTGATTTGTTGATAGTTTGTATTTGATCAGATGGGTATACATATCACTTTTTTTTTAATTTGGGCCTTATAAGTTAGAATCTTAGCTATTAGCCCAAAGAATCTCATAGTTTTGGCTAAAGTTTTCTTGCACTTCTCCAAGACTTGTTGTGCTGCCAAGTGATTGCCTCCCAGTATAGTGAGCAGCAGCACTAATTGAAAGTGTGAGTGACAACTCAAGAAGTGTTGTAGTTGTGACAATTTCAAGGTCATAACCATCATTTTGTGCAAAGCAAAGAATTGCCAACCATATAGCTTGTATATTCAAGAACTTCACCTTTACATTCTCCCTCACCACTCAATGTAAGATTCTTGGCTTGGTTCTACACATACAGAACTTTTTCCATGTTATATCTAGCTTTCATCCATCAGTAAAATTTCTAATATATTTTAATTTTTCTTTGTACACAGGGCTCACTAAGAGTGATCTTAATCTCTATAAGGAGATAGTCCTCAGCCACTTTCAACCTGAATAAAAGAGCAAACTTCATGGATTAACTCAAATTTATGAGAGTTTTGATTTCTTCACTTGCTGTAAACAATAGATAGATAGAAGAAGTATTTAAATGAGATACTATTTGAGATCAAGGAAGTGATACATGATTTCTGAATTTGTAACATTTGCATGTTGCCAAATAGGAAGGACATTTGTCAACATAGAGTGTCCCATGGAGTTTACAAGGAACATTTGATGCACTGGTTGGAAATAAATTGCAATTACAATCACTTACCTATTCAGTTTGATTCACATATATCCTCTTGCTTCTCACTATTAGATTTCTAAATTTATACTCTATTTTAACTTATATTCACTTGATTTTACTGGCACCTTTGATTTTCACTTAGACTCACTTAATTTTTAGGACTCTGCATCACTTTCACTTGAAACTCACTCACTTCCCACCACTTAATTGCATTTGTGATTGTGAGTGGTGTTTAGTTCATTACACTTTTACTGTGTTATTAGTTTGTAAAGTGAAATCAACTTTGAGCTTCACTTATAGTTTCTCTCTTTTGTAGTTCCAATTTATGAAGCTGATAATTGAATGCAACATATGTTGTTGTATTGATCACATGAAGATGAAGTACATCATTCAAGGTTTGCAGAAACTAAGGCTTGACAAGTGAGGTCCTCATAATGGTTGCAATTGCAAATGCGAGCTATATGGACCAGGAAAAGAATGTGAAGCAAAGGTGAAAACACCAAACAACCTTTTAGAATTTTAGAAGATTTGCATTTGTGATGCTGGAGGTTTGATTGAATGGCACAATCCAAATTGTATCTACTAACAATATAACATTTGTGGTGTCTCTGTCCAAAGTAGTTTGAAACAGAAAGCAACTACAAGATCAAATAGAGACAATTTATCAAAATTAAAAAGATGTTCAAATGGAGCAATTGAAAGCAAGAGGCAAGATGAAAGTTTTGAGAAAACTACTGTTTTCAGAAGTGGAAACCATTTTAGAAAACTTGATATATGAGTTAAAAGTAAATACTATTAAGTTTTTGACACAACTTTTGAACTAAGTGGCAAGCAATAGCTTTTGATATATCTTACTAACTTTCGAATTGAAATTATAGTTTTTATTCTTGACTTCACCAAAAACTATAGCTTCATGGAAAGTGCAATCTAGGCACTGGGAGAATGAGCAAGGAAACATTTTGGTACACTTATGTATTCCAAGAAGTGACTAAGTGAAAAAGTACTTTCATTTTTACTTGTCAAACGCTAATGACAATGACAAGAAATGTATTTGTTCGACATTGCCTCAAATACTATCACTTTTGGTTGCTAAAACAAGGAGTTATTTACAAGAGACACTACATTTGAAGTGATGGTTGTGCTGAACAATTCAAATCAAGAGTTTCTTTTTAGCAAATTGGACAGCACTTCAAGAATTTCAACATTGACATGATTTAAAAAAATTTCAGGTGAGCATGATGGAGGTGCTGCTGATATTAAAAATGGGTTGATGAAGTAAAAAGTGACAGGCACTTCTCGTCACTTACGTGTGCTTAAACTTGTTCAAATCAATAATGCATTAAATAATATGAATTTTGAGCAGGTCACTTGTATCTATGGTTGACAACTATTTGCACTGTTATATTGTACATATAGGCAAAACAGTTAATGGAAAAAAGATAAGGCATAAAGCTTAATCTTAAGAAACATAGCATAAGCAAATTTTTGAAAGCCTGCTAGGAAGGAAAAGCGCCTTGATCTCCTTAGTGGACGCAGTTGGTCAAAGGGGCCAAGAGCGAGTGCCGATAAACGGAGAACGCGTTAAATTAGCATGGTAGAGTTGTCCTGATCAAGATAGATGAGCTTGATTTGTCATGGCTGCGAATCTTAATTTGCATGCTAGAAGCGACAACACCCACTCTTCAAGCGAAGATCCTTTGACCTATGTGACTGGAAAACGATGCTCCAAAAAAAATTAAACTTGCAACAGCCATCATATAGCCTTCGATAAAGCGTGGTTCAACCCTTTCGCGAATTCAAGAGAGAATGGGAGCTCTATGGGGAGTCGATCTGAAGTCCACCTCTGTTATCGTCCCGGCATCTCCAACACCAATTCAGGAACGACGTTTCCTTTCGAATTTAGATCAGGTGTTTACAGGCCAGTGGTACATGAACACCGTGTGGTACTTCAAGCCAGCTTCGGATCATTTGATTCAAGACCAGGATGCTTTTTTCAAAGGATTGAAGGACTCATTGTCGAGGTTATTGATTTACTATCCAGCTCTCGCGGGGAGGCTGGTGAAGAACGAGAATAACAGATTCGAAGTCGAGCTGAATGACAAGGGAGTTATTTTTCGCGAGGCAGTTACCGAGGCAAGATTCGATGACTGGGAAGACATCAAGGATTGCACCATAGAAGCCAAGCTGACATTTGAAGATACAATCATAGCGGACTACAACACCGCTCCACTCATACGAACTCAGGTAAAATTAATAGACTCGAAACTTCGCTGATTTTATTTCCAGGCTACCCTCTTCAAGTGTGGAGGGATCGCTCTGGGATTTAGTATGGCCCATGCAATTCACGATGGCTGGGCTGCGATGGAGTTTGTAAAATCATGGTCGGAACTTCATACGCATCTTCCAGTGTCAACTCCGCCAGTGTTTGCAAATCACCTGATGAAAGCCAGAGATCCACCAGTGGTGAGTATTCCCATTAAGGACTACATTTCAGTTCCCAAGGTTGAAGGCTCTCTCAGCAGCAACTATCAGATCTTTGAGGAAGGAGCTCCATCGCCATACCAAGCTATCACCTTCAGGTTCACAGCTCAACAGGTGGACGCAATCATCCAGGAGGTCAGAAACGGTCCTTGGAAGGTCGAAGCCTCCAGCTTCGTTGCAATGGCGGCATTCACCTGGAAGGTGATGACCGAAGCCAGAGAGCTCCCGGACGACACCACAACTCGATATGTCTACCCGATAAGCTGCAGACAGCGCTGGCAGCCACCTCTTCCTCGCGGCTTCTTTGGAAACACGGCTCATATTTCGTCATTAGCAGCGAAAGCCGGGGACATCAAGAACAAGCACGTCTCCTACGCTGCAAAGCTCATCTACGACGACCTCTCAGCCACAACGACGGAGTACCTCAAGTCGGTGATAGACTGGATGGAGATTGAGCTTCAGAAGAACGACAGAGACATCGGTTTTGCCTGCGACTTCTACTCTGGAGGCGACGTGCAGAGCACGAGTATGGTCAACTTCCCGATCTTCGAGGTGAACTTCGGATGGGGAACGCTTATTCACAACTCCTTCACGTTCCAACCACTCTTGGGAGACGGCCACGCGTACTTGTTCCCAGCTCCAGAAGGTGGACGAAACCGACTCGTTCCCATCTACATGAAGAGACTTGCGATGAAGAACTTGTTCCGAAACGAGCTCTTTCGAAGGTTCCAGCCCGATCTTAAAGACTATAGCTACTACAGCAATTGAGAGCAAATGTATAAGAGGTACGTGTTTGGATTGGACGGGTGGTCGAAGCTGGAGCTAGGTGGAAGTGATGAGATGAGACAAACAATGCGAAGAGCTTGGACTTTCTCGTTTGTTCTTTGCTCCCTAGAATCAATTGCATCAACTGGGTCCTTGTTTAAGTACTCACAAGCTTAGGTCGCAGGGATTGAAATATCTGGCAGGCTGGGGGCGTCCAGCGTGTGATGACCACGATCTTTGTCTTTACGAGCAGCTTGGACATTTTTCTGGCGCCAACAATCAAGATCTCGCCCAAGAGAATCTGATGGAGATTGGAGTGATGGAGCTAACCAAGAGGCCATTCAAGTTCCACTGTGGGCGGACCTTGGACTCTTGCTAGAGCCTTAAACAAATGCCGTATTGCATCTCAGCCGATAATATAAACATTTTTCTTTTACCATGAGGGCATAAGACCATCCTAAGTCTTCGTTTACGGTGTGGCTCCAAGCATCAGTCGGACATTGTGGAGCGAAAGCAGCAACCCTGGCTTGCTGCTAATGCAATAATATGTTAATTGCTTCAAATAGTAAATGCATCCCTTCATTTGTCAATCATATATTTTTGCCTAAGGGGTGGGAGTGGACATACTTAGAATATATTTGAATATTTTAGGATATTCTACCACCATCAAACAGTTAAATTAATTTTGTATTTATATTTTATAAACTGTCCTAAATACTTATAATAAAATTAATTTTTTACTTATAAATTATAAACATGATTCTAATTGATCAATTGAATATGCAACACATAGCAAATTATTATTCTGTTTGATTCTCATGATACTTTTAATTAATATGATATTTTCATGCTTTAAAAGTTGAAGGACTGACAATTCATTTGCATCTCATGATACTTTTAACTAATATAATATTTTCATGCTTTAAAAGTTGAAGGATTGGCAATTCATTTGCATCAATTGCATTGTGGTCTCATATTTCCAATTAGGCACTGCATGACCCTCAAAATTTTTTATTATTAATTGCATAAATACTACAATCACTTGACAAATGCACAATGAGCCATACCCTTTGACATTTATTAATATGATGGTTAATTGTATTTCTCAAAGTCTCCATATAAAACAATTTATCAGTCAAGTGTGTCTGGCAACAATATTTTTGCAGTAGACACATGAAGAACTTTTGTGGTATTTATAGGTTTCTGTAAATTTCTTGATACTAAGAATCCAGAAATTGATCAAAGAAGTTTTAAAAGCTATGCTCACTTCCCCTCTTTTTGAGTTTGTATATCGATGTGTCAGAGAAAAATAAGATCTATAAAATATATCATAAATATCAATTAAACGTATACTATTTTGACAGACTTTAATTACACATTATGTATCCAATAATAAAGATAAAAATACAGCTTATAATATAATCGGTGACGAAAAACCCACACTCTGGAGCCAACGAGCACGGTCAACTTCCAGGTGGACTTCAGAGCCTATTCACAACTTCTGGAGCTGGGAACAAGTAGGCGTTGGCCGTCTCCCAGAACGTGAGAAGTATGTATGATTGGATTTGGACACCGACAATGTGCCGCGTTTGATTTCATATGAATGTTTTCTTACAATTTCCAGGAGTAATCCAAGGCACTGGTATCAGTGCCGTGTTATTCCGTCAGCTCAGCTCTCAAAAACATAAAGAAGAAGAGACAAACCTTTCCGAGATCGTTCGATCGTCCGTAGCGAGCGGATTTTCTGTGGTGGTCAGCTGGAAGGTGGTGCTGCTGGTGGGGGCTGCTTGGCGGATCTGAGCTCCAGGGGACCACCAAGCTCGGCTTTGAGATCAAACATCCTCTCTAGAGCGTGCATGTTTTCCAGCGTCTCGTTCACCGTCCTGGCGTCACTGCCATCGCTTCTCAAGTTTTGCATGGGCCCGTGGAGCAGCTTGTTGACGATTCCCCGGCTGAGGTCCTCGATGAGCTTCCTGTTCTTCTTGGACAACTCGTCGCCTCCCATCTTCGCCAGGCACTTCTCCAGCTCGCTCGTCCGGATCCTCTCCGCGTAAGCTCGCAGCTTCTTTATCGTCGGCACCGTCTCCAGCGAGTCCCTCCACGCCTCGAAGCTCCGCAGCTCCTCCTCGATGATGGTCTGGGCCTCCATGGCCTTCCTCCTCCTCTCTTCCTGGTTGGCGGCCACCACCTCTTTCAAGTCGTCCACATTGTAGAGCCTGACGGAGGGGACCTCGGCAACACAGGCCGCAACGTTTCGAGGGACCGAGATATCGATGAAGAACCTGGTTCCCAAAGGAGCAGCCGGGATCTTCTCAGCGTCATCTTTGTAGAAGAGTGGCTGGTCTGACGCTGTGCTCGTGAAGACAACGTCGGCCTCCCCGGCACATCTCATCATCTCGTCCAGAGGCTGGTACTCGAGCGTGGAGTCTGGAAACTCGGCCTGGAGCTCGCTCACGCGCTGCTGCGTCCTGTTGACGACCACCATCTTGGTGCAGCCTTTGGAGATGAGGTGCTTGACGAGCAGCTTGGACATCTTCCCGGCACCGACGATCACGACTTGAGCCGCGGAGAGCCCTCCATAGCTCGCAACTTTCATCGCTGCTAGCTCCACCGCCGCGGAGCTCACCGACACCGCCCCGGCCGCAATGCTCGTCTCCGTCCGGACTCTCTTGCCAGCCGTGATCGCCTGCTTGAAGAGCCCATTCAAGTTCCTGCCGAATCCGTTGGCACCCTGCCCGACCTTGAACACCTGCTTGACTTGCGCGAGAATCTGCCCCTCGCCCAGCACCAGCGAGTCCAATCCGGACGACACCTTGAACAAATGCTGCGTCGCGTCTCGGTCGCGTAGTATGAACAAATGCTGCCGGAGTTCTTCCAGAGGAACTCCACTAGTCTACCAATACAAAAGGAAGTGTTTAAGACTCTAGCACCAAGAACTTGAGAGCTCACCTTGGACATCCACTCGGTCACCTCCTTGACACCACGGTGCCACGAGAGAGCCACCACGTAAATCTCCATGCGATTACACGTACTTAAAACCGCCGCCTCCTCTATATGGTTGTGAGAGACGAGCTCGCCGATAGCGCGTGGCCATTCCGCCTCTGGCACGGCCAACTTTTCACGTAGCTCCACCGAAGCTGTGTGGACGCTCAATCCTATCACTAGAATGCTGCTCTTCTCGCTAGTGTATCCTGCCAAGAACACAATCCAATCCAATCTTATCAGCTCACGAGAAAAAAAAAAAGGAAAGCTAAACTTACTGTCGGCGCCGGCATTTCGGAGCTGTTCTAGAGCTGCCAAACTCGCAGCCTTGGCCCTGTGACTGGGAGGAAGACGAGCGTCTCCTCCTCCTCCACCAATGGAGCAAGCTCTCACGAGCGCAGCCTTCCTGGGAAATCTACCAAAATCTCGATGGATGCAGCCAATCCTTGCGACCTCCACAATTCTGGAGCTGCTGGAGCTGCTGCAAACCTCCGTTATCGAGCCAATCGAAGAGCACAGGCCAATTGCGGCTGTGGCAGCCATTTCTCGTCCAGATTGCCCAAGACCTAGCCAGATCTGTCTGGCGCGCGCATTCGATCCTAGGGCTTGAGGAGAGAGTGCGAGCTACTGGCGAGCAAGGAAACGATACTTCTTCTCATGAATCGCCAATTTGAGCCCTCTTTCTAGGTCAAAAGCGCCCACCTGGTGCGCGTGGCTGGAACACGCACTGCCCATTCAAAGTCTAGCGTTGCTTACCAGCTCCATTCTATAGTGGTGGGTGACCGGACCACTGGCGGCTCCCGCCGGCCCGAGACGGAAGATAGTGTTCGCTACCGATTCCGCCGGTTTGCGGCCACGTGGGAGCCACATGAGCGCGGCTATTTGAGGCTCAAAGCACGCAGATTGTGGTGACGTGGCACTCACTGATTTGCCACCTTTATTTTCACCTTATCCTTTTATTATGGACGAGAACATCATCGTCAGAATTTTAAATTTATCAATTTAATTTCCCTGAAGTCAAATTACAAGAAAAATATATGTTATTTTATTATATTGAAATTTATATTTTTGAAATTATCTTGTAACATTGTAGAGTTTCAAATGAAAAATGCTAATAAAGTTCTTAGTATTTACCGACTTTATAGTTATAATTATAAAATAACAATATCTAATAAAAAACTTCTTATATTTAACATTTGAAAGTTATTCTCAATGTTATATATTTATTTTCAATTTTTTTCTTTTAAATATTTTTATTTAATCAAAGTTTTAAATATATAAAAATTGAAAAATAATTTATAATAAATTAGTCAATCACAATTTTAATAATAATTTTCACAAGTTTCTTATATAAAAAAAACAAAATAATTACTATAATATTTTTATAATAAAAATATTTAATTATTTAATTATTTTTGATGATATTAGTATCTAATTTAATGAATTTATTGATACTTGATGTAGTAATTTATTAGTGATTATACAGCATAAATTTTTCCCAATTAAGCTTTAATGAATATAGCTAATAATTACAAATGTTTTTTAAATAACAAATAACAATATTATATATCTTTTGAAAGTGGGATAGAGAGAAATAAATAATCCAATTGAATAATTAAAGTTTTAAAACAGTCATATGAAAAAAAAATTAAAAACTAGCTTATTTTATAACTTTTTGATCATTTATGATTTTACAATTTTCCCATAAAAACATATTAAAACCTGCAAATAATAAATATTAGAAATAAAAAATTGAAATAAAAATATTTAATTTGAAAAAATCTAAATTTATAATTAATTTTACTGGAAAAGATGCCATCGCGCATCACCACCCACAAATCTTAACCCCAAGAATAAACAAAAAGATCTAAAGGCCATGGTTTTTAATCCTATTGTGGTTATGTTTGTTATTTATCGAAATAATTTTAAACATTTTTGCTAGTTTATATTTGATATGAAATTACTAATAAATATGCTTATAAAATTTTTATGAAAGTGTATTCAAAAAAACAAATAATAATATATTTAATTTAATTGTATGAAATATAAAATTTACATTATAATTATTTGCCTTTATCTTTATAATTTATAATTCTTATATATTTGATTTATTGACAATAATTCTTTTATTGATTCGATTATTAATTATTATAGTTTGCTGCTATTACTCATAATCTCTGGCGCTACATTCTCAGGGATCACCTTCTTCATGTAACGCATAAACTTCCACAGTCCCACGGCCCACTCCTTGTTCCCGAGAGGATCCACAGTCTCCTCCGGGAACGCAATCCCATATCCCCACAGCCCAGGAATGGGCTTGTCGCCCAGGACGAGCTTCCCACTCTGTGGAGAATGCTTGACACGCTCTCCATGATCCTTGGAGCCTCCACCGTGAAACTCCTCCAGCACCATCTCCGGGAGCTTGTTCCTCTGGAAGCCAATCGCGTAGATGATCTTGGTCACCTCAGGCATGGTTGCCTTGTAAATCTCGGCTTCGCTCTCGGGGCTCTTGAGGTGGTGTGAGTCGAGGCGTGGAACGAGGCCCGGCTCGAGGACTTGCTTCGCCCAAACGGCGGCGTCACCTTTCAGTCCCGTATTATCATATAGAATCCAGCCGTCCATGTAGACGGCATACTTGAGCTCTTGCCTGTACAAGAACTCCAAGAACTCATATCAATCGAGCAAAGAAAAAAAAGGGAAACGAAAAGAGTACCGATAGTAGTGAAGGATCTTGCGTGGTCTGTTTGGAAGCTCGGCTAGATTCCTGAGGCAGAGAACGCCCGAGTGGCTTCCACCGACGACAGCTACAACGTCGGAGGGAGTTACTGCCGATTGTAGCGCGCCGGGGTCGAGAGCGGTCTCCAAGCTCAGCTCCTCGATCATCTTGGCATGCTCGGGACGGGTATAGAGTTGATGAGGAGCCCAGGAGGAATGCGAGGGGATCGGATGAGAACCTTGATAAAACAAGGAGAGTTGTTTACGATCAAGTCTGGAGTGGGAGACGTACCTGTGGCGAAGATCACATTGTCCGTGTCGACCACAGTAGCTTCTTGATCTTGAGCTTCGACGCCGAGAGCAACAGACCAAGATGGCTGCTGCACGAGAACTATAACAAGTCATTCATTCTCAAGGAAGATCACTCACGACTCCACGAACACGAAGGAAGAGAGAGAACCGTGACGAACCTTAGATGAGCCATGAACTCGAGTCACCCATCCTTGGTAGCAATCGACTTTGTCAGCGAGGTGCTGCTGGATTCCTCGGGTGAGCTGCGAAACCATCCGAGCCGTGTCCTTGAGCAAGCAAGTGCCTTGCGGATCCATGCTCTCAAACTCACCTAGAGGAGGCGGAGACATGGTGGCAGCGAGGCGAGCAAGCGTGGGCGACGCCATGGCGAAATCCACGAAGAGCTGGACCTTCGTGTTGCTTGGAACTCGCTGGTACCTGGCGAGGCGGCCGGCCGCGAAGGCTGGATCCACCCACAGGATTGGATGGATGCCCGCGTCGAGGAGATTGGCGATGGCTGCCAGCCCCGCTGGACCGGCGCCCACCACGACCGAGCGATAGGACGCTCTCGCCATAGCTCAAGAAACTAGGGTTCTAAAGCCCTAATCCTCTTTTAAAGGTGGTATATTCTTAATATTATAAGGGGTAAAACCGTTATTTTTATCTTAAGCTAAAAATATTTATGGTCTTCAACGAGATCTCGCGTATTCCAAGGGGTTAAAAAGTACTTTTATGAATTAAATGCAGTGTTACAAATATGATTGGTAAAATGCCCTATTTTCGTACAATATTGGAATATTCGTGGTCAACTTTACGTCGCGGGCGAGAGAGAGAGAGAGGTTTCTTCGCGGAGATGGCGGCTTCTTCGCTGCGCGAGAGAGGCAACAGGCATTTCTGGAGCGACTCGGAGAATCTCTCGCCACTGGTGAGGTATGATCGATTGAGCAAGGCAGTGGCGGCCTACTCCTCCGCTCTCGTCCACCTCGATCGATCTTCCCATGGCGCTGGCGATGGCGATGAGCACCGCGCCGAGAGATCCAGGTGCCACAAGAACCTGGCGTCGGCGCACAGGCGGCTGGCGATGGTGGCGCTCCTCCGCCACGATTGCTGCGGTGAGGACGTCGCAAGCTTCCATCTATCCAGCTCCGTGAGGGATTCCCTCGACGCCATTTCCTACGGATCGGGGATCCAGTCCAAAGATTGGATCGCGGGGATCAAGGCGGCGCTGCTGGATTTTGCCGCCATCGCGGCCAGCGATCCAGTTCTCGGCTCGGAATCCAGCCTCGCCAAGGCTTGCAAGATCTTCCAGCGCCACCCCCAAGGCTCAATCCACGCCAGCGCTGTTCTTCACAGGGCGTACTGCGAGGCTCTCCTCCGCAAGGCCGAGGAGATGATCCAGGACGCGGACAGGGGCGAGGCTGTAAGATCCTTCCTCGCTGCGCTGGGCATCCTCAGCGATTGCGCGGCGCCGCTGGAGGTCGCCGCCGCGCAATGCGAGGGCCGCGCCTTCCGCGACTTCCGGCACGAGCTCCGGGAGCTCCAGCGGCGCGTGGAGCTCAAGTGCCGGTTGTGCGAATCCATCCAGGCGAGGAAGAAGGGCGAGGATTTCCGCGAGCTGGCCGGGAGATCACGGGATCCGGAGCAGCGGCTGGAGATCCTGGTGAGCGCACTGGATCAGTTCCGCGAATCGGAGCTCCTGGCGAGGGATTGCGACGAGGAGGCGCGAGTTCTCGCGCTGGGAGGCGTGGGGCAGCTCCTCGTCACGCTGGGGCTGGAAGAACAGGGCGAGAGCGCCTACACGAGCGCCATCGCCATCGGCGATTCACTGCTCCAGCACAAGAGGAGGAAGAATTTCTCCAAGCTCGTGGAGAGGATGAAGAGCGCGTACCAGGCCCTGGCAATGAGGAAGAAGAGCAAGAACAGGGATCACGAGGAGCTCAAGACCAAAGTTTTCATGCGCCTCGAGGCCAATTTCGCCAAGAACAAGCACAATCTGCCCAAGTTCCTCGAGTTTCTCCTCGCGGAGCATCCGCCGCCGGGGCTGGATCCCGCGGATCGCGTTCGGATCGTCGACGAGAGCGTCCAGTCGCCACGATCGGCGCTCAAGAAGGCGCTGCGGCTCTACCACCCGGATCACAACCAGAGCGGCAAGAACACGCAATGGAAGATCGTCTCGCAAGAGATCACCAAGTTCTTAGTCCTCGTCTACACGGACAAAACTTCTTAGCGTCAATAGCTATTACGTACGGAGAGTGATCTCCTTGGTCTAGTGTATATATATGTACGGAAGCTCACTCTTGCTTAGAACTCGAGAATGATGGACTTTGCTTTGGGCTGGTGCTGTCGGAGCTGCAAAGACACAACAGTTCTTCTGTGATTTTCTCCAGTTCCCAGAGACTTGGAGGATCTTTCTTACCTTAACGTTGGCCATGGACAGCAGCTTGCGTGAGGCTGTGAATTGAAAGTTGGGGTGCGATTGCTTGTCGGTGTAGAAGATCACTTCGGCGATTCCTGCCTGAAAAGAGAAACGAGAAGTTTAATCGGAGGGTAGTAAGATTTCAGTACCTGGATTATGACTTTGGCACACTCGTTGCACGGGAACATGGTCACGTAGAGCCTCTAAACGGAGATCCGGGTGAAGGGAGAGCTTTCAACGTGGCATGAATTTGACGAGTACCTGACCGGATGCTGAGGCGTGATTCCTATTCAGGATGGCGTTCACTTCCGCATGGCATACGTATCTGCAAAGAGATAACAACAACGACGCTGTCAAAGCAGGAAAAACACGAAGAAAGACGAAGGAAATCGAGTGGAGAGAACAAACAAATGAGAAAACGACTTACGGGTATTTGGTCTTGAGCAAGTCACCATCCCGTGATTTCTGCAAAGAGGGTCCAAGTGAATCTCGAGAGTAAAATACATGGAATGGAGCTTACTTTGGCCCAGGGAAGCTTATCGTCGGAGCAACCTCGAGGAAAGCCGTTGTAGCCAATGCCTGGAGAGTCCAGCATTAGCGGGAGAAACTCGAGAAAACTGGAAGAGAAATGTTTCATACCCAAGATGACGTAGTCTTGGCTAACGAGACAAGCTCCGACTTGTCGGATGGGATCTTTGGACCTCTGAGCCGAGAGAAACGCAATGGACATGAAGTAATCGTCCCACGAGAGATAGCTGCAAGGACAAAGAATGAAGTGTTTTAGAATGCCAGACTTTAGAAGTGCCTACCCTTTGCGCTTCGTCGCGGAGAAAGGATCTGGCAAGCCAGGCCTGTTGTCAATGTCGATCTCTTCGTCGCCTGTCACAGCCGCCGCCTGTGTCTCTTCGACATCCACAGTAGTGGAAGAGTTTTTGTCCCGCGAGACTTGGATGCACGTCCAGCTTCCATTGTTGTTGTCTGCGTGAGAATGCTCGTCGCTGGTAGCCGAGGTGAATCCTACAGCCTTCTGGATCTTCTCTTTTCCAGCAGCCTTACCAAAGAAAATATCCAAAGGTTAAAAAAGAATGTAGTGAGAAACGAGAAAAAGGAGAACGAAGAAAGAGCACGAGACTCTCCAAAAGAAATTCGCGAGCTTACCAGCGACGATGAAATTCCCTTGATCATCTTGGCAACGAGCTCCGCCGGGCGCTGGTGGGCGACATAGCAAACGCAGCAGTGGCATCCACACGCCGGGCATTCGATCTGATACCTGGACAGAATCCCTGGCGCGGCGTACACGGCCGCCACGACGAGAGCTCCGCCGACCGCCGCGGCGCCGGTGACGAGCAGCACATCCCTGGAGCTCAGCGCGGGAAATATCCTCTCGATTCCTCCCCCGCCGCTGCTCGGCGCTGGAATTTCGGCGTGATTTACCTCGTGGACGTGGACCTCCGGCTCGGATCGCCGCAGCAGCTTGCTGGTTTGCCTCCACAGGTAGGCCGGATCCCACGCGCTCGTCATCTTGGAGGAGACGAAGAGCCCTAGAAATGTAAGTGCGCTTTGCTTGGTTTGGGAGAATATGCTCGGTCTGGAACAAAAAAATTCTCACCGTTAATGAATATTCTAATTAGATGCCAAATCAATTCTATTACTTTCTTTTTTCCTATGGATTACAATCTGTTTAAGTAAGCAATGGTGCGATCATTAGGATTCTTCATTTTAATTAATTTAGTTTTTGAAAATTTCATGGGATGTAGGTGTGATTCCTTAAACAATCTTGTGATTCGCATGCTTAGCATCTGCATCAGCAAAGCTCTTCCATTTCGCAAATTTTGCATTCTTAGAGCTCTTACTTACTTTTAGGGCTAACTGGGAGAATACACTCTATACGGTTAGAGAATATTCTTATAAGAAAATGAACTCTTTATATAGCTCTTCTCGAGCGAGCAGTGAGCTCTACCAGATGCTATGATCGCCGACGCTCTTGTGGTCCCAACTGGAGCGCCTGGACGAGGAGTTGACGGGGCTGGACTGCTCGCCGCCATAGTCGTACTCGGTTCCGTCCTCCAGGATCTCGTCCGCGTTGCTGTTCCCGCAAGTGTGGAGCTCTTGATCCTCCTCCTCGAGCGCCTCCTCGCTGGGGAGTGTGGTGGTCTTGGTGCCTCCGGAGTCGCTGTGCCGGCTGCCCGCTTCCTCGTCCCGGGAGTCCTCCTCGTCGTCAACATATGCTCGGAAGTTGTTCTTGGAGGGCGGGATCGCCGCGCAGAAGACGTCGCGCAGGTTGCTCGCCATGCCCAGGTTGTACGGATTCAGCTTGTTCTCGTAGCGGTAGCGGAAGTTCTCGTAGGTGGTCTGCACGAAAGAAACGCAAAGAATCTGTAAGAGATGGAGTGGGTTTCTAGCAGCGTGCTCGAAGGACGAGGTACCTGGTTCGTGCTGATGAGGTAGAGATGGAAGAAAGTAAGCCCTCCAACAAACCATACGCATATGAAGGAGTAGACCATCAAGAGGATGGACGCCGGTGACTTTGCCATGGCTGTCCACACGCTGCACTGGCGGTCGTCCATCACGGACTTGATGTAGACGGTACACATCGCAAACACATAGACGCACAAGAGCGTTGCCAACGACACGAACATAAAGAAGAAACGGTAGTTCCTCTGCAAGAGAAGTGGAAAGCTGGTCTGTAAGTGATAACAGGAAGAAGTGGAGCTTACTTGGCCAATGCATTGTCCAACCCATGGACAGTGGTGATCAAAACGCTCCACGCAATTGTTGCACACCGAGCAGTGAGAGCAGCGAGGAGGCCTGTAAAGCATACAAGTGTCACAGTACTTGGTCCGGACCGCAATGCCGTTTACAACGACATCTTTGGTTCGTGGGAGCCGCACTCTCCCGCTTTGTCCAGATACAAAATCCAGAGGTCTGTCCTCAACTTCGGGTGGATGGCGATTACGAGGTATAATGCCCGGGTCTGTACTAGAGGTGAGCAGTAAGAACGTCAACACCTGGAATGGAGAAGCGATCAATCAGTCCTCGTCTCAGTGAATGGGAAAAGCGAGACAAAACTTACACATGTAAGGTATAAGACTGCTATAACCAGAATTGCCACTCCACTGCGGTGTGGAAAGTCGTCAAAAAGGTACCTCGCAACGCAGGAGAAGAAAACGATGGATGGGACAACAATCAAAACGACGGTAATAGCTACAGCCTTTGCATCCGGGCCAAGCACAAGCCTTCCGCCAAAAAGAAACTTCTGCCACAACAAGGAGTGAGGAAAAACTAGATGAATCGAAAGCCGGAAGCTCACATTTCGTCCCTTCCAGTGTTGATAAAGACGCTTGCCCATAGCATGCCTCAGAACGCGTTTCCAGCATATACGCCATTCAAATCCGTCACTCTCATGTAGTTTCAAGGCGCTGTCAATCGAAAAACTGGCCGCATTTTTTTTTCCCAGCACCCTGCATTGGATTAAATCGTCAGCTGCGCATCTTCGAGAATGAAAAACCACTGACCTCTGCGTTTGCAGCGTGCCGCCTTTACCAGAGAGAAGGAAGGAGAAAAAAACAACGAAAGAAAGACAGAACAATTAGGGCTACTCTGATGCACAACCGCGAGTCCACGTGTCCGACAACTAAGTTTATATACAACCGAATGCCTTCCTGTCTAGCTGCTTCGCATTTTCTTTGCCGGCTGGTAGATCGGCTCTTGCACCTGCGCAACAAATCAAAATCGAGTTCAAGAAAGACGAGGATCTTCAAATGACCTTGCTGGCTTTCATATGGTCCATGTCCATGCAGTCTTGGCTCAGTCTATGACAGTTCAAAGCAGCCGCTCCTCTAGCCGGGATCGTGCTTTCCTTGGACATGGCCGGCTGAAAAAGCATATCCGTCAACGAACAAAAAAGAAAAACTTGCAACATTAACCAATCGAGTACCTGGCAAATGGATGTTGTTGGAGATAGCGGCCTCTTTGAAAAGCCAGAAGCCGAGTCTCCGTGCCTGGTCACCTCGGAGCCGACTGTACGAAACAGACCGATCGTGGAGGCGTTGCTGCTGCATTTGAGCTGCTGCAGCTTTGCTTCCACCTCCACGCGTTCCTTCTCGGTTTGATCACCTTCGCAGTCGTCACACTCGTTCTCGTCTCTCCTCTCGTTCTCGTCCTCACAAGGGTCAAGTGTGCTTCTCACCTGCAAAAGAAGAAGTCAAAGGAAGAAGGAAACCGAGACATGCTACGCACCTTCAAAGCCACAGCGTAGTGCTTGCTGTTTAGATCCCCTACTTTCACTCTGATAGGAGTTTTCACCCATTTCATCTGGTCGTCTTCAGTGCAGCACCTGAAAAACGGAGGCTCGTAATCCTCCGGCTGCAAAAATGTTGATAGCATCGTCATACATTAAGGCATACCGTTAGATCGTAGTATAGAAGCTTCATGATGATGGTTCTCTGAGATCAAGGGGTAATTCAATCACATCGTTTCGCTGGAGGCAAGCAAGCAAAGAAAATCTACCTCGGTTGGAACGTTGTCAAGGGTGCGCATAAGCTGAATGAGAGTTCTCACGATCCTGCAAACGGATTTTCTGCCCAGCCAAAACTCGTTATGTCAGTTTTACGAGAATACTACTTACTTCATTGACTTCATCGTCTTATCGCCCGAGCTGACGTTTCTGCCGGATTTCTCATCTCCAGCCCGAGCAATTGTCATTTCGCATGAGTTTTCCGGGTAGGTGAAGGAGACTACATTGCCATTGGAAAAAATCAAAGAGCTGAAAGACGTTTGGTACTTACACTCATACTCCTCAATCAGAGGCCCATCGTCTCCGCTACAAATGGAAAACATCATCGATCTCAGGTATTTCTTTTGCAGCGCATCATACACTCCTGAGGAACGATATGAAAAAAATATCAGGGAAGTGAAAATCTCTCGACAAGAAAAAAAGAACAAAAACCTTTTTCAATCCAGTCGATCAATCTCCGGGACTCATTGTCGTAGGGAAGCAGCCTCTTGACCTTCATATCTGCTCGAAATCTCTGTCAGTTTCCGCCAAAGAACGTTAGCAATCGCATTACCAATGCCTGGAATGGGAGTGTCGGCGAAGTACTTCTCGTCAAACAATCCCCGGATGTAGCTGATGTTGAAGACGGCGATCCGGAGGAGATTTCTGGTCTGGAAAAGAACGACTGAGCAATGCCGTGATCTTCCGGATCGGCGCGCTTACCAGCTGAAGCGATTCCTTCTCGGTAATCTCCGTCTTCGGCTTCACAGCGAGAGATTGCGCCTGGAAGAGCAAGAACAAAGAATTACCATACCGAAAAGGAAGAACACGCAGCGCCATACCATCTCCAAAGCGCTCGCAAAACCCTATGCGTTAAAGCCAGCCGGCCTTGCTTATATATTCGATAGAAAATTTTGAATCGGAGCGGGAAAAATGTGGCACCGGATCGATTCCACGCACAATCTACCCCTTTCTTAATTCAATTTATGCGCATTTTCTTACACTTTACCAATTCGCATTTTCTTGCTTAAACAATTAAGATAAAACTCGCCAAAATAGCATTTCACTTTAGAAATTATTTTGCCATAGGAAAAAATTCTCGCTTTCCAGGTGAGGGGATCGATCAGTGAGTGCTGGCTAGCTCCGCGCGAAGGATCTTGGCGGCTTTGACCATGTTAGTAAGCGCCGGGAGAACCTCGCCATACTTTCGCGTCTTGAGACCACAGTCGGGGTTCACCCACAAAACTTTGGATTCCAGGACGGCAAGCATCTAGTAAAAAAAAAAAAGATCGATCAGGATCTTCCAGAGCGAAACCAAGCGAAAGATTTGTACCTTGCGAATGCGCTCGGCCATCTCCTCGGTGTCTGGAATTCGCGGAGAGTGGATGTCGTACACGCCGGGTCCAATGCCGGCTCCATACGTGACTCCCTCCCGGAACACGGACAGTAGCTTCTCATCCGAGCGAGAGTTTTCGATCGTGATCACATCGGCGTCCATGTCGATGATGGCTGTGATGATGTCGTTGAAGTGGGAGTAGCACATATGGGTGTGGATCTGTGGATTTCAAACAACGCCAGTGTCATTCACGAAGCTATAGAAACTCGTCGCGTCTTTTACCTGAGTTGTGTCTTTCACTCCGCACGACGTGATGCGGAAACCATGGACGGCCCAGTTCAAGTAGGCGGCCTGCTCGGACTTGCGGAGAGGAAGACCCTCTCGTAGAGCAGCTTCGTCGATTTGAATCACCTGGCAGAATAGCTTTTGTTAGCACGCGGCCAAAACAAACCGATAGAACAACGTACATGGATGCCAGCTTTCTCAAGGTCTTCGACCTCCTCTTTGATGGACAAGGCAATCTGGTACGTGGTTTTCTCTCTGTGGTGAATGAAACGTAAGGCCAGTTAGCAAAGATGTCGATGAGAAAGACAAAAGCTCACCTCGGCTGGTCATTTCTGACGAAGGACCAGTTCAAAATTGTCACGGGTCCCGTGAGCATTCCCTTCATGGGCCTCTTAGTGAGGCTCTGCGAGTAGGAAGACCACTCGACAGTCATTGCCTTGGGCCTGCTCACATCTCCGTAGATGATGGGTGGCTTTACACACCGGGATCCGTAGGACTGTACCCATCCGTTGACGGTGAAAGCAAAACCTTGCAGCTGCTCACCGAAGTACTCAACCATGTCGTTTCTCTGGCGAAAAAGGACAATGTAGATTAGATCAGCTATGGAATCTGCCAAATCCTACCTCGGGTTCTCCGTGGACGAGGACGTCAATATCAAGCTCCTCCTGGAGCTTCACAACGCTGGCAATTTCAGATTTGATGGCCTTCACGTACTCTTCCTCGCTTATCCTGATCACACGGATGCACGGATGCATAAGATAGAATCCTGTCTAAAAGTCTTCACTTACTTCTTGCTCTTCACATCACGTCGCACTCGGCGCAGGTCAGCTGTCTGAGGGAAAGATCCAATTGTAGTTGTTGGCAGAATAGGAAGCTTTAAGTGCTTTTGTTGTTCATCAAGACGATCTGCCACAGGAGTTGCACGCCTGTGCTCCGATCCTTGAAGGGCAGCAGCCTGAGACACCAAGTACATGGATTAATGGCATGAAGGGGGGATTCTAGAACGTGCTTACCGCCTTCTTCACTTCGTCGTTGTGGACTCTAGGAGACGTCTTCCTAGAGGCCTGAGCAGATGCATTGGCCGCAAAGAACTCCTGCAGACGAACAAATACTTAGAAATGCAAAACATGAAATCTATGAACGGACCTCATCCTTCTTTCCACCGAGAGCCCCAGCAAGACTAACGACTTCGACGATCTTCTGAGCAGCAAATGCTAGCCAAGACTTGAGCTCAGCGTCGAGTTTAGTCTCGTTCTTGAGATCAACTGCTGTGTGGAGAAGTGAAGACGACGTCGATACCACAACGTTTCCTTTCCCCAGCTTGCTCTCCAGTTCCCCGAGCAACGTGAGCGATGAAGCGAGGTCATTGGCCCAAATGTTACGACCATCAACGACACCGGCGAACAGCTTCTTCGAGGAAGGAAACCCTGCTACCTTGATCAATTCAACAGTCTTGGTGCCGCGAACCAAGTCAAGTCCCACACCATCCACACATTCAAGTCCAGTGAGCAGCCTGCATATACAAACATGAGATGGATAAACGGCAGGAAATTATCCGCTTACTCGTAGGCCGGAGCTGGAAGATCCGCAAAGTATGTCACCACCAAAAGCTTAAGATCGCCAAAGCTCGGTGCCAGGTCGGAGTACGCCTTCTTAAAGACATCATACTTGTGGGACTCCAAATCCAGAACAAGAGCTGGTTCGTCGAACTGAATCCATTTGGCACCGGCACTTTTCAGCTCGCCAATCACTTCCCTGGAACCTCACTTCAGTAAAAATGACAATGGACATTTTAAAGTACTTGTAGACGGGTAAGAGATCCTCCAAAAGCCCAAGAAGATCGAAGTCCTTGGCAACTCCTTTAGCAGGCTTTGCCAGCGACAGGTAAGTGAATGGTCCGACCAGAACTGGAACAGTCTCAATGCCGAGCTGCAAACCATCCAAGAATTACATCCAGCAAGAATCAAAGAAACCATAAAACCAACCTCTTTCGCTTCAGTGTATTCCTCCAAAACCTTGCGCGAGGATAGCGTGAACTTAACCTCGGGACCGAGCTCAGGGACGATGTAGTGGCTGCCCAAAATTTCCACAACGTTAGCAATTCCACCACAAATCACATGAACAAGCCAGATACTTACTAGTTAGTGTCGAACCATTTCGTCATCTCCATAGCCGGTTGCTTGGCATTCCCTCTCGCCATGGAGAAATAGGTGTCGAAGGCCACATCTCCACCAGTCCAGCCATATCTGGGAGGAACAGCTCCCACCATGGCCGTGGTATCGAGGACCTGATCATAGTAGGAGAATGTATTGCTGGGGATGAATGAAACCCCGGCATCGGACATCTGCTTCCAGATCGAGGCGCGCAGATCCTTGGCAGTCTTCTCCAAATCCGCAGCGCTCGACTTCCCATCCCAGAACGACTCGAGAGCGAACTTGAGCTCTCTCTTCGGGCCCATGCGAGGGTAGCCAGCAATGTGAGACGCCATGGCACAGGATCTGGCACAAGGCAACGAAAATTGGATCAAGATCTAGATCTAGATCAAAATGCGGAAGAGATTTCGCGAAGAATCGAGCTGGAATCGCGAGCGGTGCCTCACCTCGCGAGCAGCGCCGAGATTGTCGTGGATCTGGATCTGGAGGCCGCTGCTAGTCGAGACGGCAGTGCGAGAAACCCTGGCGCGCGCACCGAAGATAAAGGCGCTGGGCGAGGGTCACTGTAGCTGATTGCGACCACTACAGTAGGGCAAACACAAACGTCCACAGTGGGTTAGCTTTTGGCCAAGCTACTCTTCTCCACAATGCGAAGAGCCCTACCGCGCATCGTGACCGTTGACACCACTACGGCACGTACGGCAGAGATTGGGGGTCAAAGCATATGGGCTGGTAGGTAATGCCTATCCACACATTGTTTTGGAGGTGTTAAAAATTCCATGGGATCTTCGTGTGCCGCACGAAACATCGTGGACTTACGATAGGAATATTTCTCCCATTTACGTCGTCCCAGCCATGTAGCGTATCCTCAAATTGACCACATTCCAATGCTTTGATAGTTTGTTGTTGGCTTGGCATTGAAAATTTCTTATCTACCACGAAACTTACGAGTCCAAGCGAAGTTTTTTCCTTCCACTTTGGTAAGCGCCAGGCTAGAGAACTTACTTCGAGCTAAAAATCCAGTGTAAGTTTCGAATTTGTCTCACAGTGAAGATTAAGTAGAGTCCGCTTTCCTCACGATTGTTCCAATCCAGTTTTGTTCGATGTTTCCTTTCAAAGCTTGGAGAGCATGCTCGGTTCCAGCCTATGTTACGAAATGATAGATCAGAAGAAAAAGGAAGAAAAGAGCTTTGTACCTCCACAATGTAGACATCCATTCCCAGCCGAGAGATGGAAGCTGCCTCAGCGATCTTTGTAGCCATTCCTCCAGTGGTATCATGAGAGGCCATCTCGGTTTTCACTGCAAGCGAACGAGTCTAGTAGATTGAGAAGTTAAAGTGAGAAGATTACCTGGGGCCTCAAGTCGTGGTCTTGCAATGCTCCAAGTCCCATCCTCGTAGACAACTAGGAAATAAAATTAAGTGTCTCCAAAAGCTCAAAACGTACCAATCTCTTGCAGTAAAACTGCATTTTCTTCTGACGGTGGACGATCAAAAACTCCAGGAACGTTTGTCTGCGATTCAGTCAGGGAAATACTTCAAAGCGAAGCAAAAGAGAAAAAGAGAAAAATCAGTATACAAGAAAGACGACATAGCTAGGCTGTAGTTCCTCCGCAAGGCGGCGGACGATAACATCTCCACTCAGAATGCAGCAGCCCTGGTAAAAAAGTAAAAAGTTACCTGGAAGTCAGGCTACGGAAAACTTACCTGATGGCTATCGCGCACAGCATCACCGTGCAAGACCTGCAAGTTCTTTCGTAAGAGTCCAAGGGATAAAAGAAAACAAAACTGACGGGCACAAAGCCAGCATCGACAGCTTCCCTTACTCCAGAAACATTGTCGCAATCTAGCTGCAGAAAAAACATATGCGTAACACGACGTCAAGAAAGCTATTACCTACGATGCGCTTATGAGTTGACCACCCAGCAGCAAATGGGGGCATGCCAACAGCAGGAATACCCTCTGAATTTGAGATAGTTACGTTTTCTCACAAATGATCAACAAAGTACTCACGTGATGCAAGCGCTCGGATGACTTTGTGATTGAGTTTGGTGACCTGATTGTTACAGAAAATGATGTGTCACTAGAGGAGAAATGGATCAACTTAACTGATAATCTTGTTGCGACAAAACCTGCATTTACGAGCAGCGAGTTGTCCAAGCCTCCCTTATTGACACCAGAAATGCTGGCTTGGAAGTGCCCGAAAGAACCTGTTTAAGCAAACATCTACAAGCTTTAGTCGAGGACTACAGTAACAACAATCTTAGAACAAAATGTGTTGAAAGTATACCTGCACCATGGACCACAACGAAGGCACGCTTCTGAGGGAGCTCCATGTCAATGCGATCTGGCACTTCTAGATTTTTGCTCCAATCCATGTTGAAAGACACGCCACCTCCCATGGCTTCGTGGAGCTGCAAGCTAGTCTTAGACAAACTCTCGCGGTTCAAAGCTTCGAGTTTGTCCTTGAAAGTAATAGCTGCGCCTCCTGGAAGGCACACAGGAAATAGTGAGCACCAAATAAAACTCACAAGAGAAAACTTACCAAGTTTCACAATGCAGCGGACATGGTGCTTTCTCGAGGAGCTCTCCATTGAAATGGAAGCGAAACAAAACCCTAGTGTCGAGGAGCTAATGATACAATTGACTTACAGAAACGTTGTCAGCTTTATTTCCCGGGCACCCACAGGCAGACGTGGGTGAAATGCTCTTGTCCAGCCAAATTTCTGGCCACCCAGTCGAAAGGCAAGTCGAGGTTGGGCTGAATTCCCTGAATTTTGACCGTGCCATCGAACTGTACACCCGGTCCGTATTCGTCAACTCTAGAATCGCTACTGCTATGCTCGGGATCTTCGGAGCTGCTACCAAAATATTGAGGCAGAACTTTCACCAGTGCGTCTCCTAAGGTGAACGCTAGGCCTGCTCAAACAGAAGGTAAGTGAAACTAGGGAAAAGAAAGATTACAAGCTCACCTTCTTCTTGGCGAAGAATTTCTACAGGTCTCGTCAGAATCATCACTTCGTTCCAGCTTTTGACGGGGGCTAAAGAGAAAGGATCATCCAGACCGCCGTTCACAGCACGAACGTAAAGGCGTAGAGGTACCTTTCCTGAGTCCAAGTTGATAGAGTTAAAAAGCTAAACCATATCACGATTTCTAGCTACCTGGCTTGCCTTCGATTCTCCCAGGACCAACAAACTGAGCTGCGATGCGATCGTGTTCTTCCATATCCCCTGAAGTAGCAAACTACAGATATAGTTTCCACATCAAACACAGGTCGCAAACCTTTCACAATGCTGCTCCACAGGTTGTTCTGGTCGTTCTGTGTCAAGTCCATGACGTTCTTCGTGTTTCCACGAATGATGTACGACGCCTGGACAAAGTATTCGAACTTACAGGCCATAGAAACAACAATTGCGTTACCTCTTTCAGAGTGTTCATGAAGCTCCATTTCACAGCTTCATCGCCCTCGTAAGGAGCCATCATCTCGGAAGGATAGCCCCGAAAATGGACCTGTCATATCAGCCGCTAAACGCAAGCTTCTGTAGAAAAGATTCTTACTGTGAGATCCCACGGCCTTTGTGGCTCAAGACACAGCAAGTCAAATAGAACACCAGTAGGAATGTGCCTATCCATCCAAAGAAACAATTAAAAAAACCAAAGAAATCTTAAGTGACAAGGAAGTTCTAGCTAGATTATACCATTTGAGAGGCAAACCTTTGAAATCGAACCATAGAATCTGATCGCTGGAAGGGGTAGAAGACGAAGGAGAAGACAAGACAGCGTTCTGGAAATACTGCCGGATTCGAGTAGCGAGGAGGGGGAGGTATCCATTCCGAGCAGCCATTAGCTACAACGCATCAAGCACGAGATTTTTGATGTTTGGAATGGAAATTCTTTCGATGAAAGAGCAAGATTTGCATTTGCACCAGGACAATCGAAATCTTACCAGAAGCGGAAGAGGAGCTGGCGCCGTAGCAATCTCGGAAGGATCCAGCTGAAAAGAAATGGGGATCGCGCCCTCCCAGACATGGCGCCTGGCATCCATAGCGTGTTAAGTGTTAGCCCTAGACTCAAAAAGTATATTCCCCACGTCAGAAAAGTAGTTTGCAACGTGGCATTTATTCGTAAAACATTCTCCCCGTCACAAAAGGTAGTTTCCCAGGTGGCGCTAAATACCCTAAACCTTGGAGCGCCTCTGTTGATCTGACGAAGAAGGAAGAAGGATCGAGGGCGATTTGATCGATTCTTCCTGGAATTTTTTTCGCGATTTCAAGCTGATCGGAAGAATGGCGGCTGCGGCGGCAGAAGCAAGCGAGCCGGCAATCGATGTGAGTGAAGAAATTCTCCCGCAAATCCATCGATCAATCTGCTCTTGTCGCAGCCCAAATTCAATGGCGATGACGTGAACACCATCCTCAAGGAATGCCTCGATGAATCCCTCGCAAGCTCCCAATTCATGCATCACAAGGCAAGCTTTGGATTGAATTCATCAAAAAATTTGTGTGTGTCTTACCTCTATGCGATCAGTGGCGATCTTCTTATAGATCGGCCAATGGACATCCACAGTCTGCGAGAAATGCATGGCCAAGCTTGTAAATTTAAACAAGCCCTTCAAGTATATTGGTAAAAATTCCTTCCCCTCTTTGCTCTATTGAAATTTCTATTAAATCTTCCTCCATAGTTACCTGTATGATCATGCAAAAGAACGGCGCTGGGCTCGTCACGGCAAGCTCTTGCTTTTGGGATCCACTAGCCGACGGTAAATCTGAACTAACTACATACCAATCACCAGTAAGCTTTTCTTCTAGGTAGCCGTACGATGCGTTGGGAGAACAAGACAATGTACGCCATTGCCACGGCATACGCCATGGCAATCTAGGTCCTTGATCCAACGAATTCGTGAGCAAACCCTATTGAGCAGATTGGCCTATTAGCTCAGTCGGTTAGAGCGTCGCGCTCATAACGCAAGGGTCGCAGGTTCGAGACCTGCATGGGCCAACACATGTTTACTTTTGCAGAGTTTTTGGCCCATGAGTTATTGGATTAATTGTGCTACCATTATATTGGAGATATAGTTTTTATCTATTATATATGACAATGGTAAAACATTTTTTAAGAGGCTAAGAAAGGCTTAAAAAAAAGCTAACATTCCTTCTACCAGTAGATTGATAACAACTTATTTCATAGATATTTTTTATTTAAGCAAAAACTGAAGATCAATTTTGTCAATGCCACAATCTAATCCTAATTCTACACGCTAACTCAACACTTCAATTAACTTTTGAGGTGATTAAGTCTCATATAAGGGCTTTGAAAGGAGTTATAAAAAGCTTGAATCATAATGTTGTAGAAGTAATGGGCAAGTGTCCACTAAGAGCCATCACATGGTTCCTCAGCTTGATTTCATCACTGTAACCATTAGAAGTTCATTAGCAATGGAAAATTAAACAAAAAATAGCATTACCAAAAACTTGTAGTGTTGTTTGGAATGGCATCTTTGGAACATCCTTTGGTGACACAAATTTAATAATACCTTCACTTCAAATCAATCTTTGTAAAATACCAAACACTACAAAGATGATTGAGCAAATAATTGGTACCAGGGATTAGGAACATATTCTTCACCAATTTTTTTTTTCTTTGTTGGCTCAAGGTGATGGCATGGTTTACTTCTTAGGAGAAGGGTGAACTTGACACTGGGAACTTGATAGAAGTTTACACAAAGATCAAAACTATGGAGTTCACACGATACATCTTACAAAAGAAAAGAAAATACAAGCAGGAACAAGATCAATGGATGCTTAAGGGACCATTGATGGATTGAAAAGAAAGACCAAGATAAACTTATAACCTTTAGCAATCTCAATCATAGCAGCAACATAGAGCCTTTGCAATCTTGAAAGAGGAGCTTGCTAGCAAGTTCATGACCAGTGTCAAATTTAGATCAACGATAACCCACTTACCAAAGTTATTGTGAATGGATAGAGGTGGATTATTTATTATTATCTAATGAAAACCTCCTACCATGATGTGATCTCCTATCTTATGTGGAAATATCATTGGCCTTTCCATCTGTTAGCACTATCTCATGGTTCCAAAAAGTGACCAATATCGTACGTTTGGTGGCCTGCAACGCAACCATGACCGTTGGATGCGCCACCCCCTCCAATAATGACAAAGAGAAACATCCAACGGTCAACATTTAATACTGCGAACGCGTGGCCAGCTCCCAGGCGTCGGATGGTTGCTTCTGACGGCCGGGCTTTCTCCCTCCAAAACCCGCCGGACGAATGATGGGACGGTAGCGTATGTTTGTACGTTTTACTCTATATATTTTCAAACTCCCCTTCGCAGACTTCTTCGTTCTTCAATGCCATGGAGGGCGCTAGGGTTGGAGGAGGATCGCCGAGGAGGCAATAGGGTTTCCATGGATCCGGCCGGTCGATGAGAAATGCGAGCTGCGGAGGCGAGAGATTCCCTTTTCTGGTGAGTGAGATCGGTCCCTTTTGCGTGATCCTGCTAGCGTGCTTGATCGCTCGAGATTTCGAGGTGAATCGCGGGATCTAAGCTGCATTGCGCTGTGACAGATGATCGAGGAGTGGAGATGTGGCTCTGGGTTGTGGCGGCAGGATCGGGATATCTGGCACGGTGCCTCCAGAATGCCTCCTCCTCGAATCAGAGTAAGAGGCTCCGGCTGAGCGACGATGAAAACATTTCCAGGTCTCCACCTGATCAAGTCGACTGTTTGTTAAGCGAAGAAGCTCTACGGGTGAAGGACCGTTTTGAAAGACTCGGAGAAGAGGAGAAGAGTGTCACTCAAGAGCACGGTGCTGGTGGATCACAGAGCGTTGATGACAAGCGATGGAAGAGATCATGCTGTGGAAACAGCCCGAGGGACGTGCTGGAGGCCAGTCTTGTTACTTCCTTCCAAAAGGGGATTCACGAGTCGAGATTGAAGTCGAAGAACAAGACGAAAGGTTGGCCATCTTGGCCAAGAGCTCAGAGCAGATGCCAAGAAAAATGCCTCAGCTCGGACGACTTCGAAGGAACTACTGTCGAGATCAACGAGGCACAGGCGAGGAATGGATTTTCTTTGGAAGGGAACTCGGGAAGTGGTGCCAATGGTGGTGATATCTCAACTGTGGACATGGACGTAACCGTGAGAACTTCTTTGGGGGATGTTTCCTGGACTACTTCGAAGCAAGACGTAGAAAATCTGTGCCTGGATGATCTTCCCAATATCCTGGACTGGACTACCATGGCAGCAGCGCAGAAGCATAACATGTTTGGTCCAATGGATGGGAGTTTGGCAACTTCGAGAATGAAGAAGATATATGACCGCAAGTCGAGAGGGAGGAGCAAGAGCAGGGACTCTTCTGTGCCTGCGACTCCAAATATACATACGGTTCCGGCTTCTCTGGCTATGCTACCGACTGCAAGGAAAAGGAAGGCTCTCAACGGAAGTTCAAACATTTACGAGAGCTCAGGTTTGTGGATCTTGTTTGTCATTGTACTCGCTCACCTTGACGGTTTTTCAGCTAAGGAGGTGCTCTTGTTTGCGATGGGCGTACACGCTGCTATGACTTTTATGGTTCTGTATAAGAAAAGAGAGATGGAGCTTCCACAGCAGCCAACAGACACGCAAAACACGAAATTTGGGATAGAAATTCCTGATGATTGTCACGATGACGATGATGAGTCCATGACAAGTGTGGTGACAGTAGAAACAAAGACGGATCCCATGGCCGTGCTTGAAGCGGAACTCGCGGCAGAGTTGGAGATCATGCAGCTCAACCTGAGTACTGGGAAGGCAAATGGGGCCGAAGTAAGTTCTTTTAGTTTCTGTTGACGTGAATTTACCAAGAATTGTGCAGAGGGAACCATCAAATGTGTCTAGCAGTTCCAGTTCAGTAAGCCTGCAGGACGACTTCATAGAAATTTTTGACGATGGCTCGTCGCCTCCTCAAAATCAACATTGGGCTATATCCCCTAGGGAACTCGACAGAAGGCTGCATATTGTTCTCGAGGAAAGGCAGGCAAAGCAAATAAAAGAGCTCGAAGCTGAACTGAAAGAAGCAGAGAAAAAGCTCCACATGAAAGATGTGGAAATTCGGTCATGGAAAGACCGTGTTTACCGCATGTCAGAATCTTCGCTCATTTCTCCGACTGGTAAACATTCTTGCTTACGGTTGCTTGAGATGATAATTAATATTTTTTTGATCTATACAGATGTCGACGAAAGTCCGACTGCACGCCCAGCTAGCAGTCGGAGGAGATGGTTTGCTGAAGAACTTGGAGGCCCTCCACTTGAGGATAGCTCGTCCAGATCTGGCAGGATCGTCCATTCTCTACCGTCGCTTGTTTCGGCTATGTCAAGCTGTCACATAAACGATGAGGATGACGAAGCGGATCCTTTGGAGCGTAAACGTAACATGAGGAGTAGCTTTATGATGGATCGGCCGACTTACAGATCGTCCGTGACAGTTTCTGACATTACTGGGAGGCTCAACGAGAAAAATGGGAGGACTGGTGCCTTCGATCCTTTCTATGCTGGCAAGTTTTCAGCCAGCGGCAACGGCGTGCTTCTTCCAGCCGACGCAGAAGCAAGACAAACCGATACACAGATCCATGAAAAGCTAGTGCAATGGAACTCGACGAAGCTCCCGTATGACTACCAGCAGTCTCAGGTGATCCGGACAGTGGAAACCATTGAAGAGCGGCGGTACCAAAGAACTCGTTGTCAAGCCAGCCTCGAGAGAGAAGAGAAGTGGCTTGCTAAGAGAGGGAAGTCGCGGCACTCAACGGGAAATCTGATATCGTCTCGGTATCGCAGTCAAAGACCCCGAAGGAGGTAAAAAACTCAAATCTTGTTTTGATCTACGAGCCTTGAAAGAGTTTGCGTGTGTGTTGCAGGTGGTTCAGTTAAGTGGCATATCAGCAAAACGGAAGTGACAGGTGTGGGGCAGTTTGTACATGTGTGCATCAAAAACGTAATGCGAGACAGACAGTTCAAGCGGAACTTTTTCCGCATTTCCTGCTGGTGAGAAAACTGTGGGATTTATCGTTGAACCGCTTATCGTCTTTGTGCAGTGTTTTACTTTCAATGCACTTGCGGGGTCTGTGAACACAGTAAAGTCTGTGTCTTTTGCTTGCGAGAGACAAAGCTTTGTAACAGTTATTGTAAAATGATTCTCCACCCAGGTACAATTGTTTTGGTTTTCATATTAATCGAATAATTTACAGCAACCAAACTCAAGCCAAACAGGATCACAGCAAACCATCTGTCGATCGTCGTAGCATATGTATGGGATCACATATACTTTCAGGCCTTGAAGCACAGGAATCCTCCAGGCTTTTTGTTTTGAGCTCTGTACTTTGCTGAAGTTTCTTCGATTTTGAACATCTCCTCGCCTTCCTGCGCGTGCGCGAGAGCTCGTCTCTCTTCGGCCATCTTGTGAGCGGCTGCAATCTGATTACGCATCTTTTCGACGAGTGCGGCTCTCTTCTTCTCGAGTTTCTCCTGCACAGGTTTGAGACATGTCAATATCTAATTTTTCAAGCTAAAAGTTTACTAATTAAAATTGTTTTCTGCTCACCTCAGCCTGCTTCAACTTGGCTTCAGCTCCAGCCTTCTGCGAGGCCTCCCAGGCACCGATCTTTGCAATCACCGCGGCGCACCTGTTTGCCAACAAAGAACAAAGGTAAGAACCAGCAAGAACCTCTCAAAACGTTGCTTACCTGTTGGTGGCTTTCGCTTTGCGACTCTCTTCCCAGGCCTTGATGTTCGACATTGTCCTCTCGTGTTGGACCTTGGCAAGAGCGGAATCTACAGCGAGAGAGTAAACGGTCCGCTGGAGACACGTGAACCCGGGAACCAAAACTTCGTACCTCGATCCATTGATCCGCCTCCATCAGTCCTCAACGAAGACGAGAGGGAATTCTTGCTGGAAGGGGGACTTCCTGGAGCAGCCTTCACATGAGCAGCCTCTGCAAAGAAGGAATTGGGGCACTCACAGGGTCAGGAAGAGAAACAGGGGACACAGCGAGAATTCTCGTCACCAGGATGGGTGGTAGCAGCATGAGCGTGGTTGGCGTCGGCAGGAGCGCGTCCTGGAGAAGGAGGGCTCTTCACATTTGTTCCAATCACCGACGTGGGACTGGCCGTCTCGGCAGTGACATTCTTGTCGACTGGAGCGTGAGTGACTGGAGCCACTGGAGCGTGAGTGACTGGAGCCGCTGGAGCGTGAGTGACTGGAGCCGCTGGCGCTTGTTCCGTCATTCTCTTCTGCGATGGAGCTGGCTCGCTCGCTCTCTCTACAGCCAAGAACAGCCACAGCTTAATTCCTCGACGACACAGATAGAGACAAAGAAGCAGCCAAGAAAAATGGGGGCTTTTGCGATGGAATTCTCGAGGAATTGAGATGAGGATACCGACCTTGGGAAGAAGAAGAAAAAGAAGAAGCGCGTCTAGGAGTGTTGCCAAGGGGAGAAGATTGTGTATAAGCGCAGAGGAAGGGGGGTGATAAAAGATCTACGCTCAAAAGGATCGAGAGTGGGCCATTCGCCAAACACCAACTAGTAAAAAAGAAAGAAAAGAGAGAAAGACGAACGCAAGTTAATCTCTCTCTTGGTTCCGCCGTACACGTCACCGCTGGATTGACGGGATGTCGTACAGGTGATTTGCTTGATCAAGGCTATTGTATAATCTCGAGACGTGGCCGTAGTGGATTCACTCGGCGGGCCACGTGGAGGGCCCCTGCCAGCTGGCTTTTGCTAATGGTTTTTTCTATTCGAGCCATAATTCTCTCTCTCTCTCGCTCTCTCTCTCTCGTTAGCAATTTTCTTACAAATAAACTGGCATGGATGGATGATATCGCAACGAGTCCGGTCTTGGGAATCGAATTCAAGGCGTGTGTCGTTGTTTCGTTGTTGTCAGGAAGAACAGAGCTGCAAAACAAAGACTGGTGACAAAGATCTTTCATTCTCACATTTACCACTAGAAAGAACACTTGATAAAAGAAAAGGAGGCTCCAAGCGTCCCCACTTAAACAGCTACACCAAGCAAAGCACCAGCTTTAGCCTTGAAAACACTTAAAAAACAAGGCTCTCGAAATGGACTCCAGAAGGAAAGCGAGCCTGGATTCGAAGATAGCATCCATATCGGAATGGAAGCGTCCGATGCCCCTCAAAACTGGGACCCCAGCAGACGAGCTACACACGTCCCATTTAGTCAGTCACACAAGCCTGGCTTATCGATGAGATAGCGAGCACTTACTTTTCTTCGAGTAAGTAAAAGCTCCGTGGCGCATCTGGGTACAGTCAGTCGGAGTCTCGCAGATAATTATCAGACGAAAGGAAAAAGAATATAGTACAGATCTTGCCATCTTACCTGTGTACTAGCTACGCTTCTCGCCCCAAATGCCTGTAACACAGAAAGTATGAATATCTCAGGCTGTTATCTTCTACAGATAATGAAAGGGACAAGGAAACTTGATATTTACCTTTAAAGAAGTTCCAGTGTCGCCAAAAGCACCTTTTTTCTCAGCTCTTGAAATCGATCAAGTAGACGAAATATTTACTATATGCTTTTTTCTGTCAAATCTTTCAACTGGTGCTAGCTTGCTTTCGAAAGTTGAGAGATCATAGCAAGCTGAAACTGTAAAGTCTAAGGAAAAACTCACATTGTCAAGCACACTTGCCGGCGGACTTGCCGATTGACCGGATTCTTGCCGACTTCCTTGTTTCGGTACTTCCTGGCACTGGCACGTTGCAAAATGGTGAGAAGAGGAAGCTAACAAGAAGAAAAAACTTACCTGGTTCAACAGCTATGCTTTTCTTTGTCGGTGTCTGTAAACAAGGAAATCATAAGATCAATTCAAAAGTCTTGGTACTGGAATGCCACAGGTCATTACCTCGAAAAGTGTTCGACTCGTTGTCGCCTTTGGAGCATTTTCTTTTCCAACTTCGTTGTGATCGCTGGTTTTGGAGCTCTCGCTCACAACCTGGAACTCCTGGTTCCCGTTGCCAGCCTTCTTATCCTGTGCTTGATTTGGCGAGATTGCGCATCGAGCAGGTACTTTCGCTTGCTTCTTACAGCTCGAACGCAGACGGGGCTTGGAAGTACTCAGCACTTCCTGGTTGCCCGATCCTGTCATCATGCACGAGACTACCTCCTCCATCAGGGCATCCACGTCCATTTTCTCGACATCCAAATCACGTTGCTCAGGAGCTTCGTTCGAGGTTTCGCCGGCCTTCGACTCTGGACGGAACACACATAGAATTAGAAAGAACTATGGTAGAACTTTCCAGATCCAGGTACCTGGCTGCTTTCGTCGAGGTTGCTTCTTGTTGCTTTCTTCAATCCTCTGAATCGCGCGTATAGCGCATGCGCGGCGAGGAGTACGTCGAGGAGCAATAACTTCAGCCGAAGGCTTTGGTGGCGATTTCTGCGCGTCCAACTTACTGGTGGCACCAGTTTCATGGGCATCAGTAGTGTGAATGACGCCGTTGATGACCTCAGAGGTAGCATCGTCTTCTGGATTAAGCTTGTCAATGACAGAAACCCGTGAGCACTCCTCGTCACCGAGATTCTCCATAGCCTTGACTTCTTTAACAGCTTTGCCTTCGTCAGCTTCAGTATTGATTGCAGGATGCTGACTATCCGACAGCACGTCCGGGACATGTTCCTCGACTTTAAGAGAAGGTGAAACTTCCAGGTGGCTGTCTGCGGGAGTCGAGTTGAGATTGTATCGAGCAGTATAGGACGCAAGGCCTTTTTGGATGTCAGCTATCGGCTGCACACACATGAGAGAAAGGGATCATGCCGGGAGAAAAGAAATCTGACACAAATTAATAAATACCTTTGCTCCACAGTCGGTAGCAAGGCGGAAAAGCCCCACCGAGACGGCGTGCTTTCCTGCTTTCTCCGCAACACTCACCAGCGACAGCCAGTACTTTGCGGACTCGAGCTTGGATCTCGCAAGTCTAACGGAAGCGGGAGTTTTCACCGACGGTTTGCTCTCAGCCCCTCTCTCGGACGTCACAAACTGCTGGTTCGTAGACGGCGTCTTAAATGAGAACTTCTTCGCCAAGCATTGTTTCTGGCTGTCGTACTTCTTGGTGGATCTGGACAACAAAACCCCAGAGAACTTGGATGAAACTTGGCGTCCTCTGGTGGCTTTCAACGGGGTTTTATCAGTCTCCTCCTCTTTCGCACTGCATGACAACTTAGTCATCAGCTAAAAGAAGAAAAATGGTATTTTTACCTCCCATGCTTGCGGATCTTCGGATCCCCTCCCTTGAATCCACTGTATAGACGCTTAAACACATTCTTTGGCACTACCATGAAACACAAGTGATCATCAGAAACCCGTTCAAATAATACGCATACCAGGGTGCGCAGCTCTAGGATTCACTGCGAGAGGCGCCACATTCTAGAATCAAAGCATCGTGAGTGCGCAACTCTAGATCGCCGTGCGGCGCTTACCTCGTCCATTCGATCGATCGAGCAGCGCCTCCTTCCCGCAAAACCCTAGCTCTGCAAAAGCCCTCGCTGATGAGTGGTGGTTCAAACAAAAGAAAAGAGAGGGAAAATGTTGGGCGCTATGCGAATATTCCCTTCCCCGTGGATCGCAACCGTTGATACGGATCGAAAATCCCAACCGTTGATCGAAGGCTTATTCTATTGTTTTGCTAGAATAAATTTTACATTCCCAGCGTTTACGCACAGAGTGAGCATTTCCAGCTCGTTTGGCCCCAGTCAGTGGTTCTTTTTCCCTTTGCTTTGTTTCTCGCAAGCTCGCAAGCTCTTGAGCAAGCTAAGCAGCTCGTATGACTTAATCATCGTCGTCTTCGTCCTCAGACACATCCGTGACTGCAGGAAGAAAAAGAAACATCGGCCGTGTCAGTACAGGAAGAAAATCTTCGCAGATATCGTACAAAAAATCGACACCACAAAAACACCGGACGTGTCACAGGAAGAAAATCTTCGCAGCAATCTTACACAAAATCGACACGACAAATATTCCCTCCCGGAGTCACACAAAAGAAGTACGAGGCAATGGTTTCATACAAGCAATACACTCGCAAGAGAAAACCATTGCTGATATTCTCAAAAGAACAACCACGAGAGCCACACAAAAGAACACAGAACCAAACCAAGTATCAAACCAAAAATAACGATCAACACTTGAAGAACTGAAAAAAAAGAAAAGAAAAACAATTCAAAGAAAGATGTAGAACTACGCATAAGACACCACGAAAACTACGCATGGAAACCATAAAAAACCAAACACCACCAAGAACACGGCAAAAAAACCAAGAACCAAAGACTAGAACCGAAGAAAACGATCAAAACTTGAAGAAAAACTAGCAAGAGAAAACAATGTAGAGTAACGCAAAAACATGAAAACCACGAGAACAAGGCATAGAAACCATAGAAAACCGCGAACACATCAAGAACAAAGGAAGAACAAAGCAAATAGAAAGAAGAACTTACAATCTTCGTCCTCCGACAAGGCTGGCCAGCCGCAAGGCGAGATGCACGCCGTGATCTTCCCGTCGCTCAAGTTGAGCAGCTTCACAGTGACGGGCTTCACCTTCTCCTCCTCCGATGGTACCCAGTAAGAACTCCCAGGAACAAGTGGAAGCCAGTCGGGGGCCGCCTGTGTGATCTTCTTCTCGTCCACCAGCGGCAACTTGCGACTGCTAGTGCTAGCGCTGCTGGTGCTGCTAGCCTCCGCCTCCACGTCTATCCCACTATCCTCGGAAGAACTTGACCAAAAGTGATTGCCCCTCCTGCTGATAATCTGGAACGCCCCAGCTGCGCTGCTGTGAGTAAACCTGCGACCGATTCGAGCCCGCGGCAGGCAGCACACCCTGGACAGCATCGCCAGCGCCTGGAATCTACTCGCCATCCAGCAAGAACAGCGTCGCGCTTGATAAACCCTAATGCCGGATCTTTCCACCACCGATCGCCATGCGAAAATGCAACGCGCGCGATCTGGAGAGGAATCGTGAGCGAGATTTCGAGAAATTCTCGCCTAGAACAATACCTGGTCTCTCACGCCGACAACGCAGCCGCCATGGCAGCCCCGCAAAATGGAATGCCCGCGGCCGGAATCGAACCTGAGACACTTCCCGCCATGCCATCCAACGGCTCAGAGCTGTCGCATACGTGGCAGGCAATCAACGGCTCTCCTTTGGTTTCATGGGGAAGCTATGGCGATGGTGGTGGCGCGCGTCCTCGCGGTCGAAGTAGGGCTCCTGGCGAGGAATTGATCGCAGCCCAAGTCGGGAATCGGTGGGGATCAGCTGCCCAGGTGGAGAATTTGCGTCGAAGATTGGCGAAATCGATGATGCACTTCCGGAGCTTCGAAGAGTTCTGGCCCTTTTACATGAATCAGCACTCCAAGCCGACGACGCGGCGATTGCATTTCTTGGGCACGAGCTGCGCGACGATCCTGCTGGTGGGCGCGCTGCTGATTAAGTGGTGGCTCTTCTTCCTGGTGCCAGTGGTGGGCTATGGAATGGCGTGGTACAGCCATTTCTTCGTGGAGGGCAACACGCCGGCCACATTTGGGCACCCGCTCTGGTCGTTTATGTGCGATTGCAAGATGTTTGGATTGATGCTCACTGGAAACATGGACAAGGAGATCAAGCGCTTGGGGAAGAGGCCAATCTCACAGGTTTTCTAGCTCCTTCCTCGTTTTTCTTTTGATCGATGCGATGCGTAGCTAAATACAGTGCGAATTCTTTCATGTGGGGATTGTTTGATCCGGTGGTTTTTTCCAGGAGGGTGGTGGAGCAGCCCGCAAGGAATGAAATTTTCTTCCAACTTTCAGATGATTAGCCGTTTGATTTGATGATCCCGTTTGTATATAAAGCCGCCGATCCCATCGCTGTTTATAGCCCACTCTTATCTCTGGAGATTCTATCATCTATCCATTTCATCCGCTAAAATCTACTGCTAGTTACAAGATTTATATGTCCATTCTGGCGGCCATAGCCTAACCGCTTGCAACCACCGTAGAGAATTCCCTCCTCTCATTCTTCCCTAAAAAAGATTCTCAGCCAACTAGGGCTACTTTGGGGGCCCGATCGAGTCTGCGCTTTCTTGGGTCCTCAGTCACGGGCATTTGGAGACGTGGGTCGCGCCCCTCGCAATCGCCCACATCGCCATTCCTCTCCTCCATTCCTCCAAGCTTTCATTCCTTCCTTGGTTATGTTTATAAGCAGGCTCTTTGAAAGACAGAGGAAGCCAAGAGAAAGCTTTCCAGCGTTAAAAGGTACCTAGAAGAAAAAGGCTTCTCCCTCTCTCGATTCTCATACCAAAAGAAAGGAAGAAAGGATCACAGCGATAGCAAGGAAAGGAAAAAAAAATTCTCCGGAGCTATGACAGTAGCTAAGGTACATCCGCTAAACAGGAGGCAAACGATGGTCGTCGTCTATGATATCGAGGCCGCCGCTAGCGCCGTTCCATCCACCGTGACGAGCAGCAAGCCACTCAAGCGGATGCCACACCTGTTTGCCAAAGTTCTCCAGCTCCCCTTTCGATCTGACAAGGACGTCGAGGTCCACGAGACTCCAGAGTGTTACATGTTTGCGATCCAGCACTCGGGCCTGGCGGCGGAGGATGTCCGGGTCCAAGTTCTCGAGATCGTCCCTGGAGCTGTCAAAGTGGTGGTCGGGCTGCTATCTTCTTCTTCCGACGAGAATCAGGTCGACTGCTGGAGGTTTCGGCTCCCACCCACGACCTCGCCAGAGGCGACCCGGGTGGAGTACTCGGACGAAGTTCTCCTTGTCACGGTTCCAAAGATCGAAGCCGGGGGTCTGGACAGACTTGTGGCTCCTGCCTGAGATGGTCACCACCGTAGAGTTTTCTCTTGTAGCATATCTCATCTGGAATAAAGTCTGGTTTTCCCGTCAGTCGCTTCTTCTCACACTGTAGATCATGTCTATCGTTGGGGGACTTTCCGCGCCACTGTTAACGTTTGAAAATCTCGACGAGCTCGAGTTTCCGAAGAAAAGTATGTTTAGATTCGCAAATGACTTAGCTTATTTACATGCGTAGCGTGCGTGCGTGCCTCTTACGTCTACCACATATGGATCCCTTTGCTGCCACCGACGAGGAGAGCCATGAGTGCCTGTTTTGCGGAGGAGTAAATCAGTGAATGCGTGAACACCAGAAAGACTTACTGCAATGGCACACGCTGCAAGCCCGACGTGTTCTCTCGCGTCCGTCTTGATGCAAAAGAAAATGAAAGCCCCCACGAACCAGGGAAGCGAAAGCGTCAAAAAGCCAAGGATGAAACTACAAGCCAAAACAGTGTGAGCGATTCAAACATCATATCGAAAGAAGTTTCAAGCAAGGAAAGAGAAAAAAAAAAGGGGAGCGAGCCGAAGACTTACAGACACCATCCAATTCCAAGCCCGCAACACGGAAGCCTATCGTGATGCTGATAGTGATCGATTCTCTCGTATCCTGTTACACAAGCAAAGAACCGAAAAAAAAAGAGAGATTTCTTTAGAGATCCTTCCTCCAGGACGAAATATCTAGATCTAGAGCGCGATTGAATCGATCAAGAGGTACCTTGAGAAGAAACGTAGCCCGGGTGATATTGCTGCTGATGCTGTTGCTGCTGCTGCTGCTGCTGCTGCTGCTCGTACTGACTAGGGTGTACTGGCTGCGGGAAGCTGGGATTTCCCTGAAATGTGCCATAGTAAGCTGGAACTCCCAGCTGCGTGCCTCCTTGCAGATGGCGCTGCTCGCCGCCTTCCTCGTTCTTCGGCCCTGACGCGGTCATTCTCTCGCCCCCTTCCCTAGAACCCTAATTCACAAAAACAGGGGATTAGGTCTTTTCTTTGCATGGATTTGGGGCATCTTGAAATTTCTCGCATGGAGGGAAGGGATTTCTCGAATGGAGTTGAGAACTTCCACCGCCGACGAGAAGAATTCACCGGCGTTCTATGCAGCGCTCCTGCGATCGTGCGCGCGCTCCCAGGATCTCTCGACAGGACGCCGGATCCATCGAAGGATAATCGCCACCGAGCATCGCCAGAACAAATTTCTCCAGAATCTCGCCATGGAGATGTATGGCAAATGCGGCAGCCCGGACGAGGCGCGTCGCGTCTTCGATTCGATCCCCTCCAAGAACGTCTTCTCGTGGAACATCATGATGGCCGCGTACGCACACAGCCGTCGGATCGAGGACGCCCGCGACGTGTTCGACCGGATGCCGTTGAAAGACGTGGTGTCGTGGAACACCATCCTCGCAGCATATGCCGCGTATGGGCAGCTTGACGAAGCGAAGGTTTTGTTCGACAAGATGCCGCAGAGAACAGTGGTGAGCTGGAACACGATCACGGCGGCGCTTGTTCACTACGGGCGTTTGATCGAAGCGCGCGAGATGTTTGATAAGATCGTCGATCCAAACGCAGTTTCCTGGAACATCATGCTCGTGGCATATGCCCAGTCTGGGGATTTTGATCGCGCGGAAGAGATCTTTGCCAAGATCCCAGACAAGGATGTGGCGTCGTGGAACACAATGATCGCATCGTACGCCGATGCTGGAAACATCGAAAAGGCGAGAAAGATCTTCCAGACAATGCCGGTGCGCGATGTGGTGTCTTGGAACGCGATGATCACTGCGTTTTCTAGGACTGGGCATTTGCAGGAGGCAAAGGTGGCGTTTGACACGATGCCAAAGCGGAACTTGGTGTCCTGGAACGCAATGATCACGGCCTACTCCGAAGCGGGGGAGTGCGATCGAGCAGTGGCGATGCTGGGGCTGATGGATCTGGAAGGGATGGAGCCGAACGACGTGACGATCATCGCGCTGCTCACCGTCTGCGGCAGCACAGCCAAGGTCACTCAAGGCAGAATCGTCCACTCGAGCATCTCGAGCAAGAACAGACTCGTCTCTCACGTCGTTGTGGCGACCGCTTTGATCAACATGTATGGCAACTGCAGCAGCATGGAGGAGGCTTGGATCGTCTTCGCAGGGATGGATGAGAGGAACACCGTGACTTGGAACGCGCTCATCTCCGGCTACGTCCACAACTCCAACACTCGAGAGGCGTTCATGCTCTACGCGATCATGAACTTGGAAGGCGCGGCTCCAAACCTGATCACCTTCGTGGCCGCGCTGGATGCATGCGCTGGGAATCTGGCGCTCGCCCAGGGCAAGATCATCCACGGCCTCGCCGCCGCCGCTGGCTACGCGGACGACGTCGTGCTCGCCACCGCGCTCGTCAACTTGTACGCAAAGTGTGGCTGCCTGGGACGAGCAGCCGAGATCTTCCACGCCATGCCGGTGAAGAGCGAAGTCACCTGGAACTCGATCATCGCGATCCACGCGAGCTTCGGCCTCGGCTCCGCGGCGCTGCGGTTCTTCCAGATGATGCATCTCCAGGGCGAGGAGCCGAGCGGGGTGACGCTCATCAACACGCTCACGGCGTTTAGCCACACGGGGCTGGCGCGAGGAGGAGCTGCCGGGTACTTGGTCTCGATCTTGATCGACTACCGCGGGTTGCTGGAGCTGGATCACTTCGTTTGCGTCATCGATATCCTCGGCCGGGCCGGGTGGCTGCAAGAGGCGGAGGATCTGATCGGGCTCATGCCGTTTGAGCCGGATTCTCTGTGCTGGATGACGCTGCTGGGAGCTTGCAAGCTCCATGGCGATCGAGAGAGGGGCACGGTTGCCGCGGACAATGTGTTTAGGCTCGATCCAGGGAATCCAGCGCCTTACGTGCTCCTCTCTAGCATTTGTTCTTCCAAGAAGCTTGGAAGAACTTCTAACGGGGATGATCACTCTTCTACTCCAAGCGTCAAGGAAGTGGAAGTGTTGCTATGAATCTGGATGAGAAGTTCCTCGAGGATGGCGACGGCGATGCTCGAGAAGTTTTCTCTCAATCCAGCAGTGGCAGCAGCAGCGCCACGATCACCGCCATCGCCCATCGACGACGATCTCCGCCAGCAAGACGAATTCGCGAGGGTGCTACGTTCTTGCTCGAAAACCCGGGATTTGGTCCGTGGCAGGGAAACGCACTCGCAGATCCTCGCCAGCTCCCAGCGCCACAGCCGATACCTCCGCAATCTCCTCATCGAGATGTATGGCCACTGCGGCGCCATCGTCGACGCTCGCAAGATCTTCGATGGCATTGCCTATCCGAACGTTTTCTCCTGGAACATCATGATGGCCGCCTACATCCACAACGATCGCGTCCGCGACGCGGGCAATCTCTTCATGCTCGCCCCGCAAAGAGATGTGGTCTCTTGGACAACGATGATCGCAGCATTTGCCCAGAACGGGCATCTAGAACTTGCGCTGGAGCTCTTCTCCAAGATGCCAGGCCGCAACCTCGTCTCCTGGAACGCGATGATCGCCGCCTACGTCCTAAACGCCCGCGACCGCGAGGCCGCGGAGCTCTTCCACCGCATGGATCAAGAGGGCGTCGCGATCAATCACTACACCATCGCGAGCATCCTCGATGCCTATGGAAACTTGGGCGATCTCGCGAGAGGGGAGCTCACGCACAGCAGGGCTGTCGCTCGCGGCGACGATGGCGACGTGATCGTCCAGACCGCGCTGATCATCATGTATGGCAAGCTCGGGAGGGCGAGTGACGCGGAGGCGGTGTACCGCGCGGCGCCGCCGGGTGACGTAGTGGCGCTGAGCGCTATGATCGGAGCTTATACCCAGAGCGGGGATATCACCAGCGCGAGGAGAGTGTTTGATCGATCCGCCAGCCGCGACGTTGTGGTCTGGACTGGGATGGTCACTGCGCTCGCGCAGAGTGGTGATCTTGAGGAGGCGCGGCGGCTCTTCTCTGAGATGCCGATCCGGAACGCTGTGAGCTGGTCCGCGATGATCGCAGCAAATGCCCAGCACGGGTATGGCAGGGAGGCGATGCGGCTGTTCAAGCTCATGGATCTCGAGGGGGAGTTTCCACACCAGCAGACGATCGGCAGCCTCATCGATGCTTGCTCCGCGGATCCGTCCATGGCCGAGGCCAGGATCATCCACTCGGTGATCCACGACAATGGATTCAAGCTCGACGTGATCCTGTCCAGCGCGCTCATCAACATGTATGGGAAGTACGGGAGCCTGGATCTCGCGCGGGAGGTGTTTGAGACGATGGAGCAGCGGAACATCATCTCCTGGAACACGATGGTGGCGGTCTACGCCGAGAGCGGGCATGGCGACGAGGCGCTCTACATCTTCTCGCGCTTGCATCTCGATGGAATGGTGCCCGACGACGCCACCATCTCGAGCGCTCTGGCGGCGTGCTGCCACTCGGGGTTGCTCGAGGACGCGCGGTGCTTCTTCCACTTGAGCCACGAGTATGGCTTGCATCTCACGCTGGAGAACTACGCTTGTGTCATCTTTCTCCTCGGGAAGGCTGGGAGGTTGGCGGATGCCGAGGAGCTCATACGCACCATGCCGTTTGAGCCGCGAGAGGCGACCTGGATGACGCTGCTCAGCGCTTGCAAGACGCAGAGGGATGTGGATCTGGGAACTAGAGTCGGGCAAGCAATCCTTGATCGTGATCCAGACAATGCCGGACCTTATGTGCTATTGTCAAATGTTTACACTTGATAGGAGCGAGTGCCAAGATCCAAGATGGCGGTGTAGAACAAGATCCAAGATCCACTACTATCACCATTAATATGCTTTGCATGGAGTGAAGAACTCACTACCCACGCAATGGTGGCAGCGAAACAATCCTGCCGGATCGACCATGCTCTTGATCCCCAGCAACCGCTGATAGTTCACTCCACACAGCGACTGCTGCCAGTTTGGGTCCGCCTCGGTGATGTAACCTCCCGACGATGGTGCCAAATTGATGAGCAACTTAGCCGCGTTGGTCAGGCTCTGAGCAGCAGCACTCTTTACGGGTTGGCTGGAACCGTCGCTCCCGATCACCACCTGGACTACGTGCCACAGTGCCTCGGCGAGCTCGTCGAAATCGGCTGGAGAACGTCGGCAAGGAATTCGAGGCTCGGTGATCACGACTCGGGGATATCCATGAGTGTAGAGGCGGCTTTTTCTGGAGGGCCTAAACGACGCTCCTGGGGATGAGGCGCGAGGCTGCGACGAGAGGGTGCCGATGGAGGTGTTGGCAGTGCTGAGGCTGTAGCAATTCGGCCGGCCTTGGCACTGGAACTGGAGATGGTACGAAGGAAGCTTGCAGTGATCTTGAGCCCGGCTGCTACTGGGCGTAAGTCACAAGCGGGGACAAGCTATGGTTGGCAAACACGACCGATTTGTTTGGAACAAGATAGAAGACCGGCAGTGTTCTAGAGAGAAGGTGTCCCCAGTCAGCGTCGAGATGACTGGAACTGAGCCGCGAGTACTTCAGGAGTAATTCTCGATAGCTTGGGCACTGAAGCTGTACTGTTCGAAGATCGAATTCAAGACAGCTGGGAAGAGCCGATGCGTTGCCTAGACAACAACTCGGTAAGTTCCTCCGAGAGCCTAGAAGAGATCGCGGCTTGTGCAAGGATTTGCGACGAGAAGCTCTCCATCCGTCAAGCTACAGGAGCGAAAGCATTGCCGAAGCTTATATCCTTCATCTGTTGCGTCCGAGGCGCGGGGCCGTTATCACGAGTCTGGAGATTTGTAATTCAAAAGATTCCAGTAGCAATTGTAAACAATACTAAATATTTTTTTTAAAAAAAATAGTTAATCAAAACAATGGTTGAAAGAATAATTGGTATCTATCCACAAACCATTCAACAACAATCAAGCTTCAAAACTTACAAAATTGGAAATTCAGGTGAAATTGCTTCTCAACCCCTTTTGCTAAATTAAACCTTTACCTCATCATCTCAAAATCAATCTTGGATCTATAAAGTTTTATATCCAATCTTGCAAAATTTAAAGTGACAACTTTAGCATGCAATATCAAAACCAAGACATAAATTGAATACTCAGTTAAACTTATTTACAGTTAAAAGAGTAGAATTGAATTAAGATTAGATAATTTCATAAACTATAAACATGTTTATAATTTATAAAAACAAAATTAATCCAAATAAATATCAACTGTTAGATGGTAGAATAAACCAAAATATCCAACCATATTCTACAAGAACAAAAAAAAAATTGTTGTGCAGCAATGTTTGGTTTGATTAATAGTAGTGTTATTCCTATTTATTAATCTAATTGTTCAAATGAAAGTTTATAATTATAAACATGTTTATAATTTATAAACACAAGATTAATTTTATTTGTTTAGGAAAGCTTATAAATTATAATAATGTTTATAAATTGTAAATATAAATTTAATCTAAATGAATAACAACAGTTAAATTGTAGAATATCATAGAATATCCAAGCATATTTAGGTATATCCACTACCACCTTGGTTAAACAAACCAAAGTGGACGAAACAAATTTGGCTCTAAGAAATATAAAAACATTTAAAGAAAAAAAACAACTAGAGTAGTGCACTGAGAACATGGAGTATTAAAAACACTTTAAAATTGAAAAAAGAAATAAAAATTTAAGATTTTCTTATAGCATTCCATATAATAATTCAACAAGAGAACTACAAGATAACTTCAATCACTTCCCCAATATAGAGAGCTCCTCCACAAACGGGACTATGATATTTTCACTTCAAGAGGCTTTCTCCAGAGAAACAACTTGGTCTATACTTAGCAACATAGTGTATTTAACATTTACACCTCTACAAAAGATATTATTGAACATAAACAAACACAAAATTATGTTTATAATAAATCTATCATGCTTAACATGAACTTTAAGTGGGGATAAAATTATATGAGTGAAAGATCATGAGTTCAATGTAAAGGGTTTGATTGATAAAGAAGACATGGTAGTACAGGAACTAAAATTTTAATTTCTTGCGTAACAAAATTTATAACTAATAACTCAATATATCTATACTTTAATAAATTAAGCTATAGTAAGTCTGTGCAATGCAAAGAGACTTGTAGCTTAGAGGAAGTGATAGTTTATGTTTCTTCAAGATATTTGGGCAAAGCACTACAAAATCCCAATTACAACTTCACAAGCTGATAAAACTTTAACTATTCATCTTTATAGTCTGTGAGAGCGATTTTGTGATCTGGGCACTCAATTTTGCACTATAAGATGTGCCATTTGAAAGTTATGAAGAATTTCTGTGTTGGAGATGGTTGAGAGCATAAGGAAGAGCTAATTGGATCATTTGAATATCTCATACGAAATCAAGAATAAGGAGCACTTTTGCATATGAAAACTTTGAAAATGGAGGTGCCTTTTGAAAAGTAGAATTGAAGACTTAAATATATACTATCTTTGCTAATCACTAGGGTTGAAGGTTGCGCTTGAACCCTGGAGAAATTCAGTATTTAACAGGAATACAATTTTCAAGAAAATAGCATAAATGTGGGGATAGTAGAGTTAAGAACACTAATTTATGAGCATATAATGTCAAGACTGATAGGCAGAGAGCTTATGCCTTGAGCCTGAGCATTGCTCCACTCCAACAAACATGGCTCAACTAAAAGAGACTACTCAGTGCAAAGAAGAATGAAACACAACACACTTTAGAGTGCGAAGACTAAACCTATGAATTATCCCAAGGATTGTCCGAAGTACTTAAAACATGAAGTAGCTCTTACCATGGAAAAGATAAAGCCAACTGCCTCACTCTGGACATTTCAGGCTGCAGCTCCAAATAGTCAGTGCCATCTTCCTTCTTATACCCTTGAAACTTGAAGTTTCGAAACTGACACTCTGGGACGATGAAGATAAGACGGTAGTAAGGTGGCGGCGTACTACCTTGGAGTGAATACCAACGATCGTATTCCTGCACCACCTCCAGGACCGGAGCCCAGAAAATCTTGTGATCCAAAGAGCATGTACACTGGATCATGATATCTGGGACGACGAACGAATCCAGCGACTTGAAAATGGCTGCATACGAGTTGACGAAACAGCCTCTGTCAAGGCTTGCCAATCCTACGGATTCCTCCTTGCCGATTACAGCAGAGCCACGCATTTTCTCGTCCTTCGATGGTTTTCCCTCAGCCACTTTAGTGACTTCCCAGCAACGAAGCCTTTTGGTGCTCGATGGCTTTAACTCAAAAACGGGGAGAGGCTTGTCCGGTGTTGCCAAATCCTTGATTGTGTAATCACCCCCGCCATCCTGCAGCTTCCTGTGGACGTTTTTCTCGAAAAACTTCCCGGACAATGCGCGGGCCTCAGGAACTCTCTGGCAGAAGTCGAAAAACTCCCTGACTTTCCCATGTCCCTGCCTCTGGAACTTATCAACTACCAAATCCTCCACAAAGAAGGAAGCGAACTTCAACGTAAACCGCAGCACACAGTCCGAAGCAACTGCATTCACGTCGAGCTCCCTTTGCAGCCGATAATGGAGAAGGTAATTGGATATGGCATCTGCACCAGATGCTACATCCCTTATCACTGCCTCCCAGCTTGGGGCCCAAGACACCGCTGTTGTCATGGTGTCTTTCAGGCTCTGGCTAGTCTTCCTTTTATCCAACACTTCTCTAGGCAGGCCCCCGCAGTAGTAGAAACGCTCTGCAAGCTCTTCATCCGTGAATCCCAGGTTCAGAGCATCCCTGCACTGCATCAACTCTTCGAGCGTCCATGCTTCCAGGTGAAAAGGCACGCCCACATCCTTTGCAAACTCGTGGTAGCCACTGCGACCTGGAGAGACGCACTGGAGCACAAAACCATCGTGGTCGAGGCCCTCGCAGCCGCCATCCACCACCAGCCAGATTGTTTCGATATCCTCCAACCAAGGGCTGGGGACAACGTAGTCGCTGGAAGCGTGCACAAAGGGATCCTCGAGCGAGAAGTCAAAGTAGACGAAAACACCGCCCTGGCTCCTCCAGATCACCCGCTTGCCATCCTTGGCTTGCTTGAAGAACCAATAGTGCCCAAAGTAGCTCTTCCCAATCCCGGGTGTTCCTACCAAGTGAAACTGCGATTTCCGAACTTTGAACTCTTCATCCACATCCATGGCATCTCCCTTGGTGTTCCGAACCAGGAAATCCTCGAGAAGGATGTAGTTCGGATGGAGCCACAGTGGAAGCAGCTTCTTGCCCAGGAAACCATTGGGAAGCCTCAGAACATTCCCCGCCAGCTCTGCCTCACGAACCTGCTTGCCATACCGCCGGAAGCCCTTCGTATTCATCGACACCTCCATGTCAAAACCCTCGCGCGAAATCTAGCGGTTGTCATTTACTTAGTGTTTAATGTAAATCAACTTATGCATGGAAAGAGTTTCATTAGTCTCATCTTGTGTTGGGATCCTGGAGATAACTATCGGCCACTAGATCATCCATATATCTTGCCGGGATGTGTTTGCAAATTGTTCAAGCACAGGAAATTGGAGAAGCCCATTATAGTATTTGGAAGTTAGCCAATATAATTTATAGTAAATTTTGAAGAATCTTGCATTTCCATTTTTCATTAGTGTTTGTACATTTTAACACTTTAATGTTAACCCACAATCACCAATAAGAATAGCATTTGTAATATCAAATAGAGTTATCAGAAAGTGCTAAATTAAAGTAGTTGGGTTAGAGCTCTTTCAACATAGAGAGTGTGGGAGACATGGAGGTGATCTATTAAACTAATATATGAGAACAAAGAATCATTAGAATTATTCCCAGCTAAGAAATATAACATGCAATTCAGCTTATTAGATAAAGAGTCCTAAATAACTGATCTTCCATTGTATTTATAACTCTCTATAGATTACTACTTGCAAATTTTCCAATAACAAAACATTATTATTGCATTAAATACTTACTTTTTAAAAATAAACCAGAGATAGTACTTAAAACATCTTAAAAACTAAAAGTGTAAGGTTTATATATATATCCTATTATATATATCCTATATATATATATATATATATATATATATATATATATATATATATATATATATATATATATATATATATATATTACCTTGGCTAGGTAATTATAATACTATAGCATATAAACCGTCTATTTGGGATTAAATTTGGTCTATCCATTCTTGTATATAAGCAAGGGTTTAAACCCTAATTACTATATTTATTCTTATATCCTAAGCACTCACATTGTGAAGATGAGGGGTACCACAATTTGTCCATGAATAGCAAAGCTTTTTGGTAATGCTTTGTTTTAATGTTTGGGATTGTGCTTTTTGTTTTTATTTCTCCATTATCTTTGAGATCTAAATTTGTATTATCTTTTTGCAAGATTTAGAATTTTAACTATTGTTGTGCTTAGATTTATTCTTCTTCTGATCTTCATTGCATTCTTCTACTATGCCACGCCATCATCAATCAAAGAGTATGTCACTTGAAGTTACTAATGTTATTCTATTGGATCGAACTTTTAGTGTTATGGGGTGTGATCATATTAATGTTGCATCCATCTTTAGTCTATTGTTATTTCCAACTTTCATAGGATGTAAATATATGGCTTGTTTTGTTCTTGGTGTTCTACCATCTCCTTTTGATGTGGAGTGTGATTGTAATATCAATTGGCGAGTTATGAATTATGTAGTTTGGTTCTTGGAAAATGTTTGAGGATTGAGTTTATGGGAAGATAATATTTATGAACTCAAATGGATTTTGGATTGTGATAAAGAACTTGATTATTATGAAAATAACTTAGGAGATGAGTTGGACATTTCACAGAGTAGCTTCAATTTGCCATTTGATCCTTTCTCTTTACCTTTTGCTCTTTTCTAACCTTTTTTTATTTCTCGACTTAAGCCACCTTCTCATATTTCTAGTGTTTCTTCCTTATCTCTAATGTTTTTTCCTCTTGGCATATCAATCATTTATGACTCTATAATTCTCATTTTTATGTAAAGAACTAACTCCCCAAGGTGTTATAAGCTAAAGGATCCCTGAAACCACAATTGGAATAATAAAGAGTTCATTGGATGAGATTGAGTTCGAGATTGAGTCAAAAACTGACTCCGAAACCGAGTTCAAAACTGAGTCTAAGATCGAGTCCAAGACCAAGTTTAAGACGGAGTTTAAAACTGAGTCCAAGATCCGAGATCAGGTCCAAGACCAGGTTTGAGACCGAGTCTGAAGTTAGGTCCAAGATTGAGTTTGAGACTGAGTCTGAGGCCAAGTTTGAAGGGGGGGGGGGGGGGGGACTGCAAAAGTATAGTAGGGATAGTGAGGTCTAAAAATTAGTTTTGAAAGAACTCTTTAGTGGTGCTTTTAAATTGATTTGAGGTTAAGACTGAGGGTCTTGGGTGAGTGAGCATGGATTGCCAAAGAGGCCACCCAAGAAAGTGCTCAAGAGTAGCTCTCACTCTTGGAAGGGAAGCCGACTATGGTGCTCCCAGCTCATATGGAATGGTGGCTCACATGAGTATCATGCAGCTCATTGGTCCTCACTCCTTCCTAGGGGCTTGGGCTTTTCCTTCAGGATGGAAGTGGGGGGAGTAGGGGTACATATACTGGCCTGTTAGGCCACAATATTTTCCCCTAGGGTCTTGAAGTAAAAAATTGTCGCGCATGTGACTTCGGGTATCGAAAGTTACCTGTCGGCTAGTCCTTACGGACACTCTTACCTTACTGCCACGATGGCAGGAGGTCGGTATTGCTGGGCCCGTTATCAGTCTCCACCTAAGCTAGTTGAGAAACTGGTCTTCGCGTGTGCACTTGACCAAATGAGCATAAGGAAGGAATTCCTAAGTGTCTATTTAGTCAAGCATACTTGACCTGGTTAGAGAAACTCATTCGTTGACTTGCACTTGCTAGTGTTGGGAACCCCCGCAATATTGAGATTGGTCCCTCAATATTGCTAGATGATAGCTTACCGTGTCTGCCAAACACCCTCGCTATCATACCCTTTGTGTTAGTCTCATTTTGGTTCCAAATGCTATTTATGGAAAGTGTCTAGATCTGCTCATTTGGCATATCTACGGAATGTAGAGATCGGCCTGAACACAATGGTGTTCATCCCGTGTCCAAATTCGCAATCTAGCGCCATTCCATATTTAGTAAGTTTCGAACTTGTCCCAGAGACTAACTCCTAATACTAAGGGAGGCTTGGGGTGAAAGCCCAAAGCGTGTGTTCCTCAAGGGGGGGGGGGCTATGGGGGGTTCCAAATGTATAGTAGGGATAGTGGGTAGGTCGGGCATGGCCGACCAACCTGAGGCATAGTCTAGCTCCCGCTTGCGTGCCTGTCCTTGTTCTGCGTTCGGCTTGGGTCTAAGCCCAAGTTCCATTCCATGCTAGTTGGTGGAGTACCCATGTCCTCACGTTAGGCCACCGGTATGCCGAAATAGCGCCAGACTCTGTTTGGCTCCGTTTTGTGTGCTGGTCCTGGCATTGGGATGCTGGTTGCTCCAGGACTGTTCCAAGTCGCTCTGGGCTCCTGTCCCTTCGCTCCTTGGGCTTTATGCTCGGGAGTTGTTCCGTGGTTCGGTTCCGTCACTCCTTGGCTTCGTGCTTGGGAGTTTGGCACCGTTCCTTCGTTCAGTGGCCCAAGGCCCTGAACTTCGGGTTCCTATGGACACGTGGCATGGACACGTGGCATCTGTCACGTGGCACAAAGAGGGTTTAGGTTCCGTTTCGTGGTGTTATCCTATGGTAAATCACCATAGGATAAAGGGTTAAAACCATGTTCGCTACAAAAATGCACTCAAGGCTTGGGATTTAAAGAGTTCCATAATCAAGTCTTGTGGTACCAAGGGATGTTAGAAATCTAGAACTTTGGTATGCTTGGTTGCTTATGCTTGTACAGAGTGTAGCCAAACCTTAAATCCAGTCTAACTCGAGGAAGGGGATTGTAAGAGAAATTGGAAATTTGTGGATGGTTGGCTAACACCTTGTTACTCATGCAGTGAGTAGTTAAAACCAAGTAGGACCAAATAGAAGTTGGTAATATAGGCAAGAGAACTTAACTAAGGCCAAGGTAATGGTGGTTAGATAGACAAGGTAAACTAACAAATTGGAAAGGAAAAAATTTATACATGAAGTTGAGAATCTTGTTTTTGTTTTGTTGACAGAATCTTTGATCAATTTTAGTGTTAAGTATTCCCATATTCCAAGGCTTAAGTCATTTTAGTCAGAATTTCAAAGTTGTATCCTCACTTGTTAATGCTACTAAGAGTTTTTGTTTTACCATTCCTACTAAGGAGTTTATATATTCCCTTGAGAATGTAAATGTTATTATTAATTTTCTCGTTTCAAGTGTTGAGTTGTGTATTGAGGCAGTGTGAATCTTTTGCTTATACTGTGGTGGCTAAAATATTTTATGATAGGAAGTCCTATATTTTCCAAACTTTGAGCATATGTCTTTATTGTTATTTCCCCATTTTTGCATTGTCAATTATTGCAAATTCCTCTTTTAATGCTTCTTTATTCACTTTTTCTTCTTCTACAATTGTTTTTTCTCAATTTTTCTTATTTTCTCCTTCACTTTAAACTTTTTTATCTTCAGAGGAGGGGGTAGAAGTGACAGACGGGAGTCTAGCCCTACCGATGGAATGAGGGAGTGAATACAATAGTGGAGCGAGGACAAACGATATGGATTGTGGAGTGTAAATGAGCATAGCTAGTTTGAACAGAACATTTAATCTCAATTTAGTGCAACTAAACATCTATCATAATGGAGTGAACATGAATATAGATGATGGAGTGAGGACAACCACAACAAGTCTAAATAGAGTTGATGCTTCAAAACTATTTTTCCTTCGAGAGAGGCATAAAGAGGATGTGGAGGATATATGAAGTGAGTTTGATTTCTCAGATGCAATGCTAAACAAAGACGAAGAAGCAAGTTCTATTTATAGTTGTGAGTGTAAGTTAACAATGATCTCAAAGGATTATTAGCAGGTAGACTTAAATGTAGAATGTATCATTTATTGCAATGGCATTTTATGGATTACAATGGTTTTTTAAGTCCCTTGCTTTGGTTCAAAATTATGTCTTTGAAGTTGGTTTAAAATATTTAGCAATTGCACACAAAGTTGTAATTAGTTTATTGGGATTCTGTAGTTGACTAATGCTTATGCCATGGCTTTAAATTTTATTTTAGTCATAGTTATCAACAACTTTGTACATGGTTTTGTAGGAGTTTGAAATTCTTATAGTAGATTATAATTATTCACTTGACTTATTGTCATCACCTTCTTCATCTTCCGAAGGGGAGGATGGTGTAAAGTTTATAAATATATATATGCATATACATGCATTACCTCAGTTAAGTAATATGTTAATTATAGTATTATAGTATATTGAACGTTTATTAGGGACTCAATATAGTCCATTCAATTTTGTATGTAAGCAGGGGCCTAAACCCAAATTCATATAGCTATTCCTATATCCTGAGCACTCATAAAAACTTACAATAGCATATAAATATATAAATATAAAAATATAAATATATAAATATATAAATATAAAATTAAATAAACTAACTATCTAAAACTTAAAAATTAGAATTTATAAAAAAACACTTATATGTCCTCCATGGCTATACTTACTATCCTTATTAAATACGAAGGTAAAAAATTTCACTTAAACATCATAAGTATTTTGCTTACTAAAATTTTAAAAGTAATAGATTAAAAATATAAAAAATAAAAAATAAAATAGATAAGTAAATATATAAAAATTTATAAAAGTCTAAATGAATCTTTATATTAAACTACAAAATGTATCCAAAAACTAATATTACATTTTTATAATCATAAAATAAAAAGATAAAAAATATTTTTATAATGGCAATTTTCTTTAAAGAATTAGCAATTTCTCAAGAAATTTTATTATTAAAAAATATACATAAAACTCACTATCTATACAAAAAAACATTATTTTTGATTTCATTAAATTGAACTGACCCTAATGAAACTAACACTTCTACAAATAGTTTTAGGAAATAATAAAATATTTTAAATTAAAAACAAAATTATTCTAAATTAGTTTTAAAATTTAAAAGCTTACAAATTGTTATATATAGTATTTATACTCCTTGTATAGTCCTTTTTGTATTATATTTTACCTAAATAATATATTAAAAATAAAAATTCTTATCAATAATAAGTAAAATAAAAACTTTATTATTTCTTTATTAGAATCATCTATAATTTAAATGTAGTGAATTTCTTATTGTAAAATTTGATTTTTAAAATAATATTTATTTTATTGTTGAAAGGTTTATTCAAATAAAAAATGTCAAATCTAATATAAGTTTTAGTTTCTATAATAATTACATTATACATTTTCAGATATATAATTGAATAAATGAATAAATGAAAATTCAGGGTTTACTTTCTCAAATTTCCTTTATCACTCAATTAAATTTTATATATTTATATATATAAAAAGTATGAAATTTGAAATAAATTTCTTAATTTTTCAAAAACTTCTTTATCTTTCTTATTCATGGGTTGGATTTACAGGCACTATCATGGGCTTCGTCTTTACTCTGATTAGATGTGACATGTGCAAGGTTGTCACCTTTCTAAAAAAAAGTTTTATTATTAAAATCCTGGTAAATTAAATTTTTATTTTTTTAAAGTTGAATAAGTAAAATATATAATAACTCAAAATTTAATTATGGTTTTAATAGTTTATAAATTAGAAATTCAATTCAAATTTAAAAGTGTTGAACACAATTTTATTTATTTTATTTCATTTTCATTCTCCTTCTATCAGTTCTATTATTGCTGAAAATTGGAAAGGTTTTATTTATATATATTTAAAATATAGACTTAAATAAGTAAATTCACTTATATCTGTTTTAATAAAAACAAAAATCCCTGTAATTTTTCTGATATCAATTTTTTTGAATTTTTTTTTGAGACACTTTAAATACAAAATTGAAGTATTCAATATTTAAGATAAAAATATTATACATAATATTATATAAGCTTTTATAATTATCTTTTTGGATTGACCACTTAATATGCTAGATGGTTTGAATATGTAATTATAGTTACTTTAAATTATAGTTCAAAAGAATTTTTTTCAAAATGACATTATTTATCTTGAATGATAGTTACTAAGATTTTCAAACAATATACAATTTATTTTTTTTGTGAAGTAGAGTAAAGTTTTAAGTTTAATAAAAATGTGATAATTCACTATCTTGCTAAATGTGATCTATATATTCTAGTTATTCTCAATTATCTCATTTAATAAAACTAATGATATAATTAGTCTTAAAGATAGTCTATGTCTTATATGCCGACCTAATTAACTCTTTTATTTCAATTGCTAGCTACTTAACTCTTTATGACTAAAGAAATTATTGTGTAGTTTTGATTTATTTTATAATCTTGTCAAAATGTCTATTATAATTATGGTATATATTTTTTGTCAAATAAATAAGGTTCATTTATGTACTTTACATTCACTAAGTCATTTAGCATAAGGTCTTTATAATGTTTAATAAAAAAGTGATGAATTTGTGCTATTTATAATTTATTTTTAGAGAAAAGTTGTTTAAATATTGATTGTAATTGATGAATTTTTGCTATCTATAATTTATATTGAGAGAAAAGTTATTTTATACTGACCCTCTCTTTATTCATCATACTTATGACTTCATTTATTTGTTACTATAATACTATGTGTTTAGAAATTTTAATTGTTTGTTAAAATTTGTTATTGGTTTTTTCAACCAAGAACTTATACGAACTAAATGGTGTACGGAAAGTAAGCTTAGAAATATTTTCTTTAGTGATTATCATTTATTATTACCCAAAAGTAAAATCCAACTCGGTTAATTAACAATTTTGCTTTAAATGATCTGAAAGATCTATAGTGTGAGAAGATATATCTTATTTATTAGATAATAGTCAATGTAGAACTATATACTTGCATTTGATTTCATCATAGGATGAGGTTCATAAGCTTAATAATTCCAAAACTTTTGGATAACGCTCTTTTCTAATGTCTTTTTAATGTTTATTTATAATATTTTAATCTTCTTTAGTGACTGATGCCAAATGAGAATTTTGATTGAACAAGCATCCTTAATTGTAATAGGATGATATATTGCAATCTAAGTGGCAAATAACATATCAAAGTTGAAGAATTGCAATATACACAACAAGTGATATATCAAGGTTAAAAAGATTAATATACTCCTTCTTAAGTTAGTGAATTGCTACAATACAAAGATTGTTTAAGATATCTGAAAAGGGAAATAAAGATCAAAAAAGGAAATACAATAAAAAGTAATGAAAATACAAAAATGATAGAAGTAAAGATAGAAACAAACAAACAAAGTAAAACAAAAAGTAAAAGGAATGAAAGAAAATCGAAAGAGTTCAAAACAAGGGAAAAAGTTTCAAAATTACATTGTATTGCAACAAACCCATACTAAACATGAGATCCAAAACTTAACTTAACACCACGTACAATGATTGAATTTCAAAGTTGATATCACCTATATGCACAACTAGGTCTGTTTCATCTTATGTATATGCATATATACACTTATTGCTAGAAAGAATTAAAACTGGCTCTATTACACAATACAAATATAAACAATAATATGTGGCAATAGAATAACTAATAAAAGATAAACTCAATCTCATATCAACCACCATAGAAGAATAATCTGTTCAAATTCCTCACCCATTCCAAGAAGAGCTACCTCGGCAAGAGTTTTGGTGGGTACTGGGTGGCCCATACCTGCAAACTGATAAGAATAAAGCTTGAGGCATTCAAGGAACTAAGACAGACTCTCATGTGGCTCACACTTGGCCTAGTTCAACTTCCCCTAAAGTCCAACTTTGCTGATGAAGGACTTCTCAAGGTAGAGTTTCTTGAGCTAGTCCCAAGCCTCCACCACAGAATCAGTGCGAGCAATTGTTGCCTTATCACCTTATTCCAGCCAGCGCATGATCAAAGATTTTGCCTGTGCCTCGTGAACTTTGAAAACCTTCAGTTCTTCTTGTGAGAGTTGATCTCACCCTCTGCTGCTTCAGCCAGTGGTGGGGAGGGCAGGGCTTGTTCAAATCTGCATTGACAATATCCCAGAGCAACCCACCATCCTTGCTGTGAAGCTTGAATTCCACTTCTCAAAACCAGATGAAGACATTATCCATTGATAGCTTAGAGATGGATTGCCTGAGCTTGAGATCTTCAGTGGCCATCTTTAAATGTTGAGAGAGAAAGAGATAAAAACAAGCTTAAAAATCAATATTTTTTCTAGAGTGTCTGCAATTTTTAATATATATTTCCTCCATCAACTGATGTTTCAAAACTCTTGTCCAAAGCAAATTCTCTTATATTTATGACTGAGGCATTTTACATCTTGATGTCTCAATTGGATTACACCACATTTTCACAATTGTTTATCATTCAGAGATAGATGGTTTGGTGGAATACTTTTCTTTTATAATAAAACCTCAATAAATTGTCTATAAAATTGCTTTTTTAAGTTTACATATGATTATAATGATGTATACTATTATTAGTGTAGTGGGATTTTAGTAGCCATTAATTTGGTTTTCAATTCTAGACTATTTGCTCCTGCATATGAGATAAAGTTCTGGGCTAATTGAATACCATAACCAATATACAATTTTAATATATTACTCAAATAATAAATTTATAAACTAAATATATTATATAAACATGTATAGTAAACCTGTAAGATATATTGAAGCAATAAAAACATATGAATAACTTTAATATTGATTACAATGCAAAATAATTATAATAAAACAACAACAGATAACAAAATTATAAACAAGTACAAACAAACATAAAAACAAAAAAGCATTGCTGCTTGGCATCAGTACAACAAATTAATACATACTTTTAAACAAGGTTAACATTACTCAATATTAAGTCATTGGATAGAGGATTAGTTGAGTCATTAATTGGTATATCATTTGGAATTTATTTATAACTATAAAGGACAAAAAATGTTTCTAAGACAGGTCATTAATATATGTTTAATAGTAACTTTATTTCTAGGGTTAGTGTAACGCGAAACGAGCGGAACCGGGATTTCTGTGGTGGAGTTCAGAGTGGACCAATCGGCGGAGCTTGGCCAGCAGCTGGAATTCACTGTGGTGGCAATTGCTTGAGTTTGCAAGGAAGAAATATGGAATAACAAGAGAGAGAGGAAGAGAAAGACTCTAACCTTCTGTTCATCCGGCAATTTTGCCCTCTGATCTTTTCTAGATTTTTTTTGTATATATGCATGTGGAAGTGAAAAATGTTATGTACCTAGATGAGAATATTAAGTGTCCTTTTCATATTTCTTGCAGTGAAGATCTTGCAATAGAACTGCGAACATGTGCAATAAAAAGGAATTTAGCATTGGGCAGACAAATTCATGCATATATATGTAATAGCCATCTCATAGCACACAGCACTTTCCTTGGAAATCTTTTAGTCGATATGTATGGAAAGTGTGGCAGTCCCAAGGAAGCCATGGCTGCATTTGAAAAAATCCAGCACAAGAACGTCTACTCATGGAACATCTTGACTGCCGCATTTACCTCCAACGGGCACTTGCTCAAAGCGCGAGAGGTATTTGATCAAAACCCCCACAAGAACCATGTTTCCTGGACCGCGATGGTGGCAGCCTATACCCAATCCGGCCAGATCGACGACGCCAAGGCTATGTTCGATTCAATGCCCGTGAAGACAGTCTCGTCCTGGAACGCGATGATCACGAGCTATGCCGCAACTGGAGATCTCCGATCAGCAAGGGAAATGTTTGATTCGATGCCGGTGCGAGACATAGTCTCCTGGAACGCGATAATCACAGCATACTCCAGTACCAGTAGCTTCGCTTGCGCAAAATATCTTTTTGATAGAGCTCCAGAGCGCGATCTTGTGACCTGGACAGGGATGCTAGCGGCATTTGCCCGATCAGGGCAAATGCTGGAGGCACAGGATTTCTTCGATAAAATGCCCGACGTGAATTTGGTGGGATGGACGTGTTTGATCGCCGGGTACGCCGACGCTGGCCAGGAGCTAGAGGCGATACGAGCATTCAACAGGATGGATCAAAGTGGATGCCGCGCGGATCATATGGCGTTTGTCACGGTGATCGACGCTTGCGCCAAGATTGGAGCTCTGGGAGAAGGTACGGCAATCCACGGCGATGTGGCCCATCTGGGCCTGGCCACGGACGTGGTGCTGGGCACGGCGTTGGTCACCTTGTACGGACGGTGCTCCATGGTTGAGCGAGCGCTCGAAGTCTTTGCTGGGATCGCCCAGAGGAGCGTCGTCTCGTGGTCGGCTATGATCTCGGCCTTGGCGCAGAATAACCGAGGGGAGGACGCGATCAAGTTCTTCCGGGTGATGGAGATCGAAGGCATGCAGCCCAACGAGATCACGCTCGCCAGCGTCTTCGATGCCTGCTCCAGCGTCCCGGATCTCACTCTGGGACAGCTCCTCCACGCGGAGCTCTCGCCGGAGGAGCTCCACACCAACGTTGTCCTCGCCACCGCCGTGATCACCATGTACGGCAAAGCTGGCGGGCTAGAGCTGGCGAGGCAAGCGTTCGAGAGCTCCCCAGTCGCGAGAACCGACGTTGTCTCGTGGACTTCCATGATCACCGCCTACGCCCGGAACGGATTCCCAGCAAGAGCCACGGAGCTCCTCCGAGAGATGCTGCTCCACGGCGTGAGACCAAACGAGATCACGCTCGTCAGCCTTCTCTCCATCTCCAGCCACTCGGGGAAGCTCGGCGATGGATCCGACTACTTCCAGCTGCTGCTCCACGACTTCGGCATCACCCCGGCTCTGGAGCACTACGTCTGTATGGTGGATCTGCTGGGACGCTCGGGCCGGATCAAGGAAGCCGAGGATCTCATCGTCAACATGCCGTTCGAGCCTCACTCGGTGCCGTGGATGGCGCTCCTCAGCTCGTGTAGACTCCATGGCGATACTTCACGCCGGAGGCTGCGAGAGAGAACCGCTAGCGAGCTCGTTAAGCTGTCGAGTCGGGACGACGCTGCTCCATACGCGCTGCTGAACGCTACCAGGTGATTGAAGATCTCTCGTCTGTAGAGTTCTTCAAGATCTCGATTCGATTGTTTTAATTAGATTAAACTATATTGCCCTAAAAACAGGGCATTGGCATATACCCGTCTCGGGCATTCTTCCGCGCGGCGGCCATGGCGATGGCGCTCCTTCCAATGTCGCCCTGCCGAGGAGCGATGCGCGAGATTCGTCACGGCTTCCACTGCCGCAGATGTGTGACCGTGGCGGCGTCTTCATCCCAGCCGAGTGTCGCGGCGGATCCACGGCGAGCTGTGGTGAGCAGTGGAGCTGGGGACAAGCTGGAGATTTGCCGCGTCGTGAATGGTATGTGGCAGACGAGCGGGGGTTGGGGAAGAATCGAGTCCAATGCGGCTGTCGACGCCATGCTTCGACATTTCGACGCGGGGCTCAACACTTTCGATCTAGCTGATATTTGTAAGTTTGATTTCTACTTTTTTTTTTTATGGTTTGATCGATTTCTTGTCGCTGTAGATGGACCAGCGGAGGAACTGTATGGCGTCTTCATCAACCGATTGAGGCGTGAGCGAGGCGAGGAGGCAGCGATTCAAGCTAGAGGGTATTTCTGAAGTAGAATTCTGTATTTTCTTGCATGCTTACGAATCCTTTTCATGCAGCTTGACCAAATGGGTGCCTTCTCCCGTGAAGATTACCAGACAGTTTGTTGAGTCGAGCATCGATCGCTCACGAAAGCGAATGGACGTCAAATGCCTCGACATGCTGCAGTTTCATTGGTAGAGTCTCTCTGGTAGACCTTGTCAGCTCTTCTGTCGATCTATAAATTCTTCTCGTTTTGTATCTTAGGTGGGAATACTCGAATCCTGGCTATCTGGATGCGCTCAAGCACTTGACGGATCTCAAAGAAGAAGGTACCCGCTTGTTACAGGTGCTCTTTCTAAGATATTGATAGAGAGCTGTAGGGAAGATCAAAACTTTGGCTCTCACGAACTTTGACACGAAGCGATTGGAAATAATTGTCAACAAGGACATCCCGATCGTTTCAAATCAGGTAAGCAACCTCAGATACTTGGGCTGATGCTCTAAAACAAATCTATTTCCAGGTCCAACATTCTCTGGTGGACATGAGACCTCAAAAACACATGAAGGATGTGTGCGAGCAAAGTGGTGTAAAGCTTATCACATACGGGACTGTCATGGGAGGGCTGCTCTCGGAAAAGTTTGTCGACGCAAACGTTTCAATACCTTTTGCAGGCCCCGCTCTCGATACACCTTCTCTAAAAAAATACAAACAGGTATATACATGTTTATCACTTCTCGAGTATCTCAACTTCGTTCATGCTTAGATGGTGAATGCCTGGGGAGGCTGGGATCTATTCCAAGAGCTCTTAAAAACTTGCCAACAAGTTGCTATGAAGCATGGAGTTTCAATCTCCACTGTTGCTGTGCGCTATATACTCGACCAAGTAAGTAACGGTTGTGCAAGTTTGGTGCCTTTTTCTTACGATACTTTTGTGCTACTAGCCTTGCGTTGCAGGCTCCATGGTTGGTGTGCGACTCGGCATTTCCGAGCACCTAAAAGATTCGGAAGCCATCTTCCAACTCAAGCTAGATGAGGACGACGTGGACAGAATTGGATCAGTGATAAGCAGGGGAAAGGACTTGATGGCCGTCATTGGAGATTGTGGTGATGAGTATAGACGAGCTTAGATTGAGATCAAGTTCGCAATGGGTTAGATGGACTGCCGCCAGTCTGAAGAAAAAGGATTGCTCCTTCTCGACAAACGCCATGAATCCAAAAGAGAGGACAGTCACAACTACGTGAGACTTCTCAAGGCGTACAGGGACAGTAAAGACTTAGTAAAAGGCCGGGTTGTTCACGATCAAATCTCTCGCAGCCAGCACTACAGGGACAGGCTCCTACTTAATCTCCTCGTAGAGATGTATGGGAAGTGTGGCAGCGTAGTCGAAGCACGCAAAGTGTTCGAGAGCATCGACCGCCCCAATGTCTACTCCTGGAACATCATGACCAACGCTTATGCCCAGAACGGGTATCTCTTCCAGGCCAGAAGGATGTTTGACACAATGCCGGAGAGGGACTGCGTTTCCTGGAACTCCATAGTGACAGCGTATGCTCAGGCCGGGTATATGGACGAAGCTTGCTACCTGTTCGAGAAGATGCCAGCCCGGGACCGTGTATCGTGGAACACTCTAATCGCCGCCAATGCTCAAAGTGGTCACTTCAAGGAGGCCTTGGGCTTGTTCAGAAGGATGGACTTGGACGGTGTTGCTCCTGACGAGTTCACTTTCATCAGTGTTCTGGATGCCTGCTCGAGCCTGGTAGATGTGGAAACAGGCCGAATGATCCACGAGAGCGCTGTGGAGACTGGTTACGTTTCAAGCTTAGTGGTGGGAAGCTCCCTTGTCAACATGTATGGAAAGTGTGGTCGAGCGAAGGCCGCGGAATTCATCTTCTGGAAAATGCCTAGGCGCAACATAGTTTCCTGGACTGCGATGATCTCCGCTTACTCGAGCAACGGGCACTGGTCGCAAGCTATCACTCTCTTCAGCAAGATGGATCTGGAAGGCGTCGAGCTGGGCAAGGTGACTTTCGTTGCTGCTCTCGACGCTTGTGGATCGGGTGCGGCTCTCGAGACAGGCAGATTGATCCATAGCAGCATCGAAGATAGAAACGACGTCTCTCAGACCGAGGTGGTGCTGGGAACTTGCATCATCGACATGTACGGAAAATGCAAGAGTCCCAGAGAAGCAAGGCTCGTCTTTGACAAGATGCCCGAGAAGAACGTCATAACTTGGACAGCCATGATCGCCGGCTACGCTCAAAACGGCCACGGCAAGGAAGGAGTGGCCTTGTACCGAGCAATGGACCTCCACGGCGAGCAGCCAAACTTCATAACTTTCGTCAGCGCCCTCGACGCCTGTTCCTTGATTCCATCCATAGCGAGCGGGAGGATCATCCACGAGGGAATCCCGAGTGAGCTGCAGCGATCCAACGTCATCGTCTCGACCGCCATCGTCACCATGTACGCGAGATGCGGCAGCATGGACGACGCCAGGAGAGTCTTCGACTGGATGGAGCAGCGAACAGCAGTCTCGTGGAACGCGATGGTGGCCGGCTACACTCAAAACGGCCGAGGTCTGGAAGCTTTCGAGGTGGCGGAGCTCATGGACGTGGAAGGGATCCCAAAGAACGACATCACTTTCAGCATGCTTCTCGCCGCTTGCAGCCGCTCGGGCCTCGTCAGTAGAGGCCGGGACTACTTCGTGTCGATGATGGAGGATTATGCCATCCAGCCAAACGTGGAACTCTTTTCCAGCATGGTCGACGTTCTAGCTCGGGGAGGAAGACTCTTCGAGGCTCAAGAGCTGGTGACGAGCATGCCGTTTGAGCCGAACGATCTGGCCTGGGCGACGCTGCTAGGAGCCTGTGTGACCTTCCAAGATCCTTGGAGGAGCGAACAGGCGAAAGATCTTTTTCGATCATCAGGTGGTAGCGTTGACCAGCGCGAATGGAGCAGCGTCGTCTCGACTGGACAGCTTCACGAGCTCGCTAGCGGTTCTCCTCCGGCGTGAAGTGCCGCTATGGAGTCTACACAAGCTGAGGAGCGACATCCACAGCACCGACTGAGGCTTGAACAGGATGTTGGCGATGAGATCCTCGGGTTCCTTGATCTGGCCCGAGCGTCCCAGCAGATCCGTCTTATCCATTGCCGAGCTTCCCTGAGTGGCTGGAGATGGAGAGACGCCGTGGAGCAGCATTTCGCAGAGGAGCTCCGTGGCTCTTGCCGGGAATCCATTCCGGGCGTAGGCGGTGGTCCACGAGACAACGTCGGTTCTCGCGACTGGGGAGCTCTCGAACGCTTGCCTCGTCAGCTATAGCCCGCCAGCTTTGCCGTACGTGGTGATCATGGCGGTGGTGAGGACAACGTTGGTGTGGAGTATGGGAAAACACCAGATCACCACATCAGCGATCCTCCACATCCATAGCTAGCTATATAACGATGTAACCGACACGCTATGAAGTTAACTGAGCAAAATTCTTGGGTTGAAAACAATCCAATGGCCAATCCGAACTAGCCCAGAAGACCACTGACAGACGAGGAGGAGAGCTTGCAAGTAGAGCGCTGGATCCCAGAGTGCAAGTGGCGGGATGAGTGCCCTATGTGGCCAGTAGGAAAGACCAGTCTCCACCACCACCTCATTACTAGATCTCTTCTAGATTTTAACAATATTTGAAAAGAGCAACAATGAGGGTGCTTGGCTCTAATCCACCTCCACCTCATTCCCCACCTCCTGCAAAGCTAAGCTTGATGGTTGGGACAAATTCATGGGAACACAACTCATCCTCCTTGTTAAGGATTGTGGGGGTATCGTGGACGGAATAGAGCCTGCACTTCAACCATGGGAGAGTCGCAATCACCTGCTCCAGGTCGAGCTTTGTAGCCAGGGTTAAGAGCAAACAAATGGTAGTGACTGTTACCACTGGTTTTGGTGCATGAATTTATGCTTTATGTTCCACCATGCTGAGAAAACTGAGCTCCTCCAGTGAGAGTTCCACCATGGAGGAGCTTTCCCAGAGCTGGGATGCTGGTGCAAATGCATTTTGTAGGGTTGCATTCCTTCGATCTCCAGAACCTAATTGCGTCCTAAGGCCAAGACCATGCTTCTCTTGGCGCTTCCTTTGCTCAACCATGGAGCACCGTCCTTACAAGGTGACCAGTGCTGTGTACCCATGGTTGGTCCCGACCGCGTTCGGCCGAAATCTCGACCGCTGCCAAATGCAGTCAGACAGCTCCGTTCAGTGAAAAAAATGGTGATCACGCTCACAGGGGCTAGATTTCTGATGCTGCTGTGGCTATTGCCATCACCACTGCATCTCCACTGCTTTGCTGTTCTCCTGCTGCTATGGAGCGATCCATCCATCCACGAATGCCCAGCCTAGCAAGCCTACATAGAATCCGACGAAGAGGGCTATAGCCTATAGGAGCTGCGTGCGTACTGAGCTCTACAGGGCGAAACTCTCCAGTCGGTCAGCCTCTACTTTCGATTGAGCGTGGAGCAGCTCACTAAGGTCTCACAAATTGCCCAGTCTGTGACACTTATAATTTTTGCCCTAAAATGGAAATTACAATTCTAGTGATTTCAGAGATTTGATTCTAACAATTATAGCAATTCTGGCACAATTGAGCAATGGTGCCCGATTGAGCATGGTCCCATGTTACCAAGCTCACTCCTTATGCTTCCGGCAAAGGAGCTAGGCATTGGAAATGTAATTATTGTGAAAAAATGTATGGCAGTCTACCGAAATGAATCAAGGTGCATCTTGCAAAAATTTCTAGGTATGATATTGAAGCATGTAATGCTTTAAACATTCTTTTTCATGTTCAAACTAAGCTTACTGAATGTTTGTGGAGCAAATCATAAATGCCCTTTTGTCTTTACCTTCTATAGCAAATCTACAAAGTATGCATTTGATGGGGCATTTGCTTCTGGAGTTGGTACACAAAGTGTTAATCAATCTCAGCCTATGAATGCTTCTATAGGCTATGAGGGATCATTTGCTTTGGTTTTCCTATTTTTATTAATGTGGTTTTATTAAAAATGTTTTTTTTTTATCAAAAAAATTTGTGGACTGTTCGGCCATTTGGCATTTTCACAATTGGTCAATAACCACGGTTGGCTGGTCGGCCAATCGGCATTCGGAACGGTTAGGACCAACCATGTGTGTACCTAGCACCACTAGGCCAAGATGGGCCACATCATTATGGATTGCCATACATTCTTCAAGAGCTCCAATCTTCGCACAAGCAACAAACTCTATATGATCGGTGCAATGTCTAGCTCCTACCCAGCATCGGCATAGCTGATGATCAAACACATCCTCCCACTAAATTTATGTTGGGCGGACTGGCTCTATCAAGGAAGCATTTTGCGCAACCGAAGCTACTAGTATTGGAGTATTGTGATTAATTTCTTACAGCAGCATCAAATCAAACATTTCTCTTGCCAATAGAATATCTCCAGTTGCAGCATAGCCAGTGATAATCATGTGACAGTCTTCACAGGCATTGACAAACATTGCCTTGTCATCATGAATCTGGCCATATAGCATGTAGATTGCCGTTGAAAAGTTGGAGCTCACCAGTTGAACTAAAATTTAAAATGTAGTTTAATACAAATATTACAAAGTTTTATAAATTAAGGTTTATAGTGAATCTAGCTATGAAATATAAATTATTTTATTTTAATAAAAATGAGATTCCTTATCTAAAACATTAAATATTTATTATGTGCTAAAATAGGTAAGTTTATAAATTTACATTTGTGAGGTCAAGTGTACGGTACGATGCCGTATGCTAATATTAATATAGTGGGACTTGGTAGCTGTCAGATTGGTTTCAATCTAGACCACTCACTTTGTATATAACCTAAATTTTTTGGGCTAATTAATATGCACATTTTTTGTATTCCCTTTTTATATTCCATGCACTTACATTGGTGGAGATGAAAAACACTTTTGATTATCCTTGAGGAATGCTTGGATTAGGATTATATTTAGATCTAGCTTTTGTATTGTCTAGATTTAGTTTTTTCCATTTCCTTTTTTTTGTTCTTTTCTTTGGGGATTTTGGTTTAGATTTAACTTTTGCATTGTTTAAATCTCCCTTTCCTTCTAGCTTTTTCCATTTCTTTTCTTTTTTCCTTTTCATTCATCTTCATAGCAGAGCAGCAGTTTCCTCCTTTGACTTTAGAGCAACAGTTAATGTAATTGTTTGATGCTATGCAATTGCAATTGAATAACCAAACTAGTACCATAGTAGCATTCATGGCACGTGGTATAACTCCTTTTGGTCTTAGTGTCAATCTTCACATTCAGCTGGAGTTTTTTGGTTGGAATCTTAGGGATGATATGTACTATAGGTTTGATCACTTCACAATGATTGCCACTGATCATTCTTAAGATGATGCTCGACATTTACGTGAGTTTCCTATATATCTCCAAGGGATGGTGCTACAATGGTACAATGGTTTGAGTGTAGTCACTGATGGGGATTGGAGTATTCTCCCGGACGTTTTAAAACATGCATTCAGACATGCTGATGATTGTGATGATGCCTTTTAACAATTGCATCATCGTCATCAAGGGCTATTAGAGTCAGTGATGCAATTTGGTGTTCGTTTCCGAAACCTCTTGCTTCATGCGGAGTTAAATATGTTAGAGCGGATCAAGCTGGGATGTGGCCAACACTTTATCAAGATCTTGTAGGACTTGTGCATGCACTTACTGTAACCACCCTTGATAATGCCTTTTGCTTAGCACAACTTTATGAGACATTGCCTCTTTCACTTCTTGCTACACATCCTTTAGCTCTATTTCTTATGGGAGATGGTCTTGTTCCAATAAAGGTTAATGTTGTTGCTGCTCAAGTTCAAGGACAAGGGCAAAGACGTGGTCATGGCCATGATATTCACTACTGGGTATATAATGAAGTTAGTCACACTTATCGGTGTTGTTCGCATTTTCCATATTAATAGCCTCCATTTCTTGGGTGAAGACCTTGGCGTCAACAATGTCTTGTTGGTGCTACTGTAGTGGAAGGTCTGGACACCGAAATACATCTAGGAAATGAGGAATCAAGCAAGTAATAAAGGGACCTTGTGCGAATAAGTCAGTGACCCCTTCATCTTTCTTTCAGGAGTATTATCAAGTGGTTCACTCGGCACCAGTTCATTTAGTGTTTACTTTCCAAGCTCATTTTTATAACAAGAAGACTCCTATTATTTTCTCTGTGTTGGTTGATACAGGTTTGAGTTTATCTTCTATTGCTCGACCTATTACCACACGTTACTATCTACATTTGCGTCATGCGGTGGAGCCAATTTTCATTTTTTATGGCAACAGTCGTACATATACATATGCACGGAATGAAGCAAACTTTGTTGTGCATGTGGGCAATCTTGAGCTTGGGTTGTGGTCATTGTGGGTGATGCTCAGTCAAACTTTTGACCTCATCTTTAGTATGGATTGGTTGTAACAAAATCATGCCAAGTATGATTTTGAAGCTTCTCCCCTTTGTCTTATACTTCCTTATATTTTATTCATTCCTCTCAATTCCGTACTTTTTTGTCCCTCTACTTCTACTTTTGCTTCCATTTTGTTTGTCTCCCCATTACTTTCTCTTATGTTTTCGTCTTGTTCCTCTCTCCCCTTTTCCAATCCTTATGACAGTCTTTGTGTTGTAATGGTTGATTGACTTATGAAGGAGTATGCCGATTTCTTTGAATTTAATTTATTGTCTGGGGCCAAGATTGCCACCCATCATTTGATTCCAACTAGGGATGCTCGTTTAATCAAGGTTCATCGTTGCTCAGCCAAAGAGATCAAGATTTTACATGCAAATATCAAAATAATGTTAGAAAAGGGTTTTATTTGAAAGTCGTGGAGTCCTTGGGCATGTCTGGTCTGCAGAGATAACAGAGATGGCCTCATCTTATTACGAAATCTGATGGGAGTATTCATTTCTGCATTAACTATTGTCCGTGAAATGAAGTGACGATTTTTGATATATACCCTCTTCTTCACACTATTGATTTCTTAAATTGTTTGGGGAGAAGTTACTAGTTCACCAAGCTAGATTTTGCTTTTGGGTACTAACATGTACCTATAGTCGAAGAAGATATTCCTAAGATTGATTTTCATACATCATTTGTTTTGTACAAGTTTTTGGTGATGCTATTTAGTTTGAACAATGCTCTAGCAATTTTTCAGCGAATGATAGATGAGGTTCTTTGCGATATGCTGGAGGTGACTGTTGACTTCATTGATGATGTCTTGATCCACTTGGAGAGGACGTGGGTTGTGATGTTCGTAAAGTGTTGGATCGGTTATTGGTTTAAAACTGAAGTGGTCGAAGTGCGTGTTAAGGTCTAACGATATAACTTATCTTGGGTACTGTGCTTCTTGTGAGGGTTTATAAGTTGATTTTGACAAACTTGTGGCTGTTCTAAAGTTCTCTACTCCGAAGTGTGTGAATGATGTGTAATGCTTCTTAGACAAGGTGCAATATCTCGATCATTTCGTGGATCATCTTTCTAATTATGCACTATTGCAAGCATTGCTAAAGTCATCAACATCATCTTTTATTTGGTCTATGGACTATGAGTGAATGTGCATAAATCTCAAAGTAATATTGACGACTCCTCTGGTTTTTGTATATCCTGACTACACTTGACCTTTCATTTTGTGTGTGGATGTTTATGATATTGGTTTTGGAGATGTGTTGATGCAAGAGAGCCCGAGTATGCTTAGTTAGCGCCATCCCATTGCATACATCAGTTGTACATTACAACTAGCGGAGGTGAACTACTCCATGATAGAGAAGGAGTGTTTAGTAGTAGTCTGGGGTTTCGAGAAACTTTATGCATATCTATATGGTTCTCAAACATTACTAAAAAGTGATCATGCTGCTGTTACTTCATTATTGAAGCAGAAAAACTTAGTTGGTTATACTACTCGGTGGGCTTTGAGGCTTCAAATATATAATTTTGATGTTGTTCATCACTCGGGGAGTTCTATGGCTGATGCTAATGCCCTTTCTTGAGCTCCTTTTCCTTCTTTGCTCTCTTTTCATGTTTCAGACGAGCTTGTTGTTTTAGCATTTATGGATTTTTTAGACAAGGATTCTATGCCATCGGCAGTTGTTGTACTTGACATTTAGTGTCCACAAGGTGCAGAGCAAGATCTACTTTCTCTTGATGAAATTCACGAGGCTCAAAAGATTGAGCCATAGATTCAAAGGCTTCATGATGAGTTTGAGAATACTTCATCACTTGTTGATGACTTGCCATTTTGGCATTTACATTCTCAATATCATCTTGAAAATGACCTTTATTTTGTGAGGATGGATCCTAATGATCACTTATGGCTGATGGTGCCTTCAATTTTTATTCCACAGTTCCTCCATGCTCCTGCTTTAAGCAGGCATATGGGACATTATTGTGTGACTGAAAAACCATATAGATATTTCTATTAGCCAAAGATGCGACATGATGTTTTGGTATGTGTATAGCTTTGTTTGGTTCCAAGTTTGTAATACTCCCCTTTATGTTGTAAGAGGATAGTTGGAGTCAATTGGAATTTCCCATCCGTTTGAGTTGATGGCATTTGATTTTATGAGACTTTTTCCATGATCAACTGTTAGCAATAAGTATGTTATTATTGCTTCTGATTACTTGACTCATTAGGTGGAAGTTGGTGCTCTTGCTAGCACCTTTGCAATTGTTGTTATATACTTCCTCAATTGAGTGGTATTCCAGCATTCTTATCTAGAGTAGATTCTTTCAGATAATGGTCCCACGTTTATGGCTAAAGCATTTTATGTTTTGACATCTCAGTTGGGAATATGCCACACTTTCACGAGTGCTTATCATCCATAATCAGATGGTTTGGTGGAATGGCTCGTTCGGACATTCAAAGGGATGATTGCGAAGTACATGAACTTTCAACATTAGATTAAGATGGTTATTTGGCGTCTATTCAGTGTACATATATTATAGGGGTGCAGAGTTCTATTGGTGCTTCACCATATAAACTCCTATATAGTCATAATCCAATATTACCAACAGAGCTGGGTTTACCTTCGCAATTGCCATGAGCTGTCAATGCTAGGTTGTGGGATTAATATTTGACAAACATTCTTCTACTTGTCCAAGCAGAGTTTACTGAACTACATACAAGTGAGACAACAATAGCATTACAACTCCCATCATCGTCCACCTACAGAGTACAAAGTGGATGACTTAGTGTTAGTCCATTTTCCTCATCTTACGATACATGGTTTATCTAAGAGGCTCCTTGTTTAGTGGAAAGGACTATATCAGGTGTTGCAGCAAGTTGGACCACAAGTTTATGAGATTTAGCATGATATCTAATAGGATGATCCTTTAGAAATTGTGCATGTGGAACAGTTAAAATGCTTCATACAAAAGGATTCAAAGCAACTGATACCACTTATAAATCTATTAATGCCTCCTCCTAATATTCCACCCAATCCCGGCCCATCTACGAGAGAACCTTGATGGTCTTCTATTATTCCAAGAGGAGGGGATGATGTGAGGTCCAAGTGTACGGCTACGATACCGTATGTTAGTATTAACGTAATGGGATTTTGGTAGCCATCAGATTGGTTTCAATTTGGACCACTCACTCTTATATATAAATTAGAGTTTTTAAGCTAATTGATATGCACATTTTTTGTATTCCCTTTTTATATTCCATACACTCACACATTTAATTTAAATTTAATTTAAATTTTTACAATATTTAGAATAATTATAAATATAAGAGATCTATCAAATTTTAAAAATGATTAAGTTTGAGTTAATATTATTTTATAAGGCCATGTATCTATGAGACATATGAATATAAACTTATTTCTAGTAATTTTACAAAATATAAAAGCTTATATTATCAATAGAGAATAAAATATAATCTAACTACATCCAAAAATATTTTTATAACTCAACAGTAATAAAGATTATTTGGTGTATATAATATGCACTATAGGATTCTAATAAAAATGTAATACATATGCTTGTAAGGAGTATATGCCTTCCTAAAAAGGAAAGTCTTGAATAGTAGTTATGTACTTTCCACCTTTTGTTTTCATAAATGGGACCAATAAATTTGGCTATCTTACCTTTTCTTGCTAGCCTTTTATGTATCTTTATTGGAATAATATTAATTTTGTCACTCATGTCTTCAACTCTCCTCTTAAGATTTAAACTAAATTTCTTAAGGTTTTCAATCTTATCCAAAGTGAGGATGACCTATTAACATAGCCATTCTTAAGGTATTGCATCAAATTTTATCACTATAATGTCTTCAAGCTACTTAGTATGGTTAATATTGATATTGCAACAATACAATCAACACTATCTTTAAAATTTTACTTGCTTTTATTCCCTATGGAAATATGGGGATAGAACATAAATAAATTTGTCACCATAGATCTAGATCTAGCATTTGCATTTTAGAAGTATCACTATATTACATTAAATTTTGTTAACACTTGGCAAATTACCCATTCTCTCAGCTTCATGCTTTAATAAACAATTTCAACTTGTTATAATGCACTTTCTTCATTAACCACTTGAGGTAATTCAATTTGTGGGCAATGTCTTGGAGTAAAATGATATTTAACATCAAACTTGTAAAAGCTTTTTGTTGCAAAGTCCATACTAACATCTTCATTAGCAATCTCATAATAAAAGCTTAGAGAGTGTACTCCATAAATATACCACAAACCACTACCTTCACTATATTTATTATTGTTTGTGTAGGTAGAATCACTTTCTTCTTTATCCAATTGTGTAATATCTCAATAAAAAGTCATGTTCCCATGTATCTTCCTTTCTTGAATACTAAATTTTTTGAAATTTTTTTTATAACATATATCAAACCCAATTTATATAAACTCATCTTCCCTTTTCTTACCTCAAAGGAATATCAATTTTAGTGCTTACTCTTAAAGAGATTCATAATTGCAATGTATGCGAAGTCCTCAAGTGGTCCTAATAAAAGGTGATATTAAAAGGCATTAAAAAGAAAAACTTACATAAAGAGAGTAATATCCTTATTAGAATATCTTTACTTCCCACCACCCAACCCATAACTCAAATTATGTAGACAACTTATATTTGTATGGCCATTTACATTTGGATCTCATTTGCTTTTGTTTTATGCTTGTTTTTAGAAGGTGAAATTGCCATTATTTAAACAACTTTTTAAATGCTAAATGGAACTTAATAGAACTCACAAGTTTTATCATAACCTTCTAGGGGCTGACCATTCCCAAAAATTGCATGAATGCCATTTTAATTAACCTTTCCCCATCTTCTATGAAACTACAAAAGTTGATAGTCTTATGAATTTGATTTAGCTCTATGGACTTTTAAAATATTTCTTAGGCCATTTGGTCTTATATTGTTGCAATTGTTAAATTGGAATATAACTTGTGAAAAAGGCAATACCTAAAACCATTTTAAGATAACTACCTCACATGGTTGTCCAACTTAATACTTGCTCCATATGGTCAAAATGTACTTATATATTGACAAGGTCACTTGACCTAGATATATCTATTCGAGAAATAAGACTTATACCAGAGGTGGGCACATAATAGACATTTTGAACAAAAGGGCACTCTTGTTCACTAATGACTTTGTTTTGAAAGAAACTTTTATGAATAAACTAATAAGGATAAGTTTGTTTTAGTTCAAGGATAGAGTCAATTTCTTATTATAGCTTCCCCTTTCGATATTCACATATCTAAGACTTTTTCCTAGACAAAAGAAATGTAAGAGAGATATTATTCTAAAGTACAAAATATTGTTTTCTTACTTCTTAAGGTTAGTTATAAGTTGTATATATCGTAGTAAGTCTCAAAAACTAGCCTTATCCAATTGTATCTTTTTGTAACTTAGATCAAGTAAGATGTTTGCAATAAAATCCTTTAGCATAATTTTTTGAATATATTTCAGAGTTGCAAATGAGTTTATTATAGTCTTTGTCCATATAACATCTTTGAAATAATTTATTAAACTCCTTGGCATCCCTTCTTACATTAGATGCATATATGTGCTAATATATATTACAATTGTACTAGCCTCTCCATCCCGCAAACAAAAGTAATACATCCTAGCTTTATAGATTCTTAGACATGAATCTGACACCAATGGTGTTATAGATGGGAGAATTAATTGTAGATCTTTCAAAAAATATAAAAATTTTACCACTCTCTTGATTGCATGCAATTTAAATATTTATTATAGACATTATGCCTTCAAAATGCTAGAAGTGTATAGTCTTTAACTTACACTAATTGTGGATGTCTTATTTGGTCTCCATCCCTTTTTGTTTTAAACTAACAAAAAGTGGTATCTCAAAGAAGATATTACCATCGTATATGGATGGGAGCTCACTCCTATGCAAAAATGAGCACACATCGATAAAAGGGTGGGAAATTGAAAAGCATACCAAACAACTTTGAAACACAAAACATTGTTTAACTAGGAAATAGTGTGGTCACATTCTTTCAAAAGCCCTTAAATCCTTCCTGATCCTTCTACAAGAGTACATGACCACTAAAGTGTTGTCTGTGTTTCTTGTCTTTGCACAAGCTGGTGAATCATACCACATTCAACAATATCAAGCAATCTAACAAGCTAACCATATAATTGTATCAACAGTTACTTGGATTAAATCAATGTTTGCTGAAGGAGGAGGGCCAGAAGGAGATAGATAGGTGGAGTTGCTAGAGCTGATTGAGGCCAATAGGTTACATGCAATTTGGTTGGAGAGTGGGAAACACTTAGTGATGCTTTAAAGCTCAATAAATAATCAAGCAATTATGCCAGAAATACTACATTATCTAAGGACAATGGATAAACATTAGAGTCGCTAGTTGATGGTGAGAGTGTCCTTGAGAAGCTAGAACATTTCTCATTGCACACAATTGCAATTGCCTCAGCTCTTCACAAATTTATTTTTTACTTCAAGTTAATAAAAGATTATGCTATATGGAAAATGAGGGTTCTTAAGATTCATAGGCATGAGAAGCCAACCAGCCAGGACAAGACACCCAATCAACCAGCTCTGTCCCAAAGTCAAAAATGTTGTTGATTTATACAGTTTTATACTTGTCAAAATGCACTCAAATCTTGTACAGTCATTGTAAAATGTTTTCTGGGACTAAATTACTGAAAACAAGAGCCAAAAAGCTCTTTGACATCCACTTTCCACTCCCAATCGTTGTCCTTGACACCGAAACCAACCTAAGAAAAGGCAAATGAAGAACAAAGGAGAACAAAGTATGTTAACAAACCTCTGGCATTTCCAGGGTGCTGTGGGAGGAATCAAACTGCAAATTTGAATGTGCTTCCATGCTCGTAGTTTAAAAACATCTTGCAAGGTAGAAAGAAAACTAATACAAAGATAAACGCAAACAAAATTATTACCATATGCGCGTGAGGAGGCGCTCAGCTGGGAGGACAAGAGCTAGATCAGCCAGGAGGGGAGGCTGTAGTGCTGCTGGATCTGCATCAGTCCCTGGAGCGTGTGGAACAGCCTCTGGGGTGTGTGGAGCTGGATCGGCATCAGCAAGTGGAATAACTTCGCCCTGTGGAAATCTTGGTCGTTTCTTCCTTTGCTCCTCGTTGTCGTCGCATTCCAACTCTGGTGGCACAGGAGCGGCAGGGTCCATTCTGGAGTGGCCGGAGGCAGCGCTGGCAGCACTAGAGCGACAAGGTCCTTAGAGGTGTAACTGATCAGAAGCTCTGTGAGAAGGATTTCTTACATTAAGGCGCTCCTCCTCATCATCGCATTCCATCGCTGGTGGCACTGGAGCGGCAGGGTCCATCCCTGGAAGTGGCACTGGCAGGGCTAGAGCAGCAGGGTCCTGTAGAGGCGTGAACTGATCATGAGCTCCGTGAGAAGGATTCTTACTTTAAAGCGCTCCTTGTCCTCGCAAGGAGATTAAAAAAGGTTTATGATTTGCATCTGGAGCAATCCAAGCACGTATTTGACGTGCTGCAAGGCAAGAACCTTGCGTGCTGCAATGCAATGCTTTCGGCGTTTGGAAGCAATGGAAGCATAGCGAAAGCAAAGGAAGTATTTATCGCCATGTGAGAAAGAGATGTCATATTGTGGAACGCCCTGCTTGCAGCCTATGCCCAATGTGGGCAAATGTCCCTTTGCCGCCAAATAGGGAGAAACCATAATCTTCCTTTGGAATTTCGTATCTTGTTGGAATACATGACATCCCTGAGAGAGGCAAATATTAGTGTTTTTGTGTAGGCAGTAGCTTCTCTGCTTCAGAAAAGATAGGGCCGGTTTGGAGAAATCAAACCCGGCATCTGGCTTTAGACATTCTAAAACTTTATGTGCCACGAGGAATTTATTCTGGATGATGATGTCAGGTGACAAACATAAACAGTTTGGTATTTTCCTTATGCTTGCAGCCTACTGGAACTGATCTTTTGATGAGCTATGCCGCAATAATAATTCAACTTAGTACGAAAGAAACCGTTGATTCACACAATTGGTAATTGCACTTGGTTGAAAAGCCAATAGCGTGAAGTTACCATGCGTGGGATTATGATTGAACACCTCTAAATCAGAATCTGTGCTAGATGCAATGCTCTCTACCTCCTCAATTGTTACCTGATTAAGGTTAGGGGGGGCTGTGCTCCCCCGAGAACATATAATGCAAGCACTGTCCCCCAAGGCCCTACAAGTGTGGCTTAGAAATTCAATTTCAAACAGTTGAGGAGATAAATCCTTTACAGATGACTTAAATAGGGACAAAGTACTGTAAGTGGAAGTGGCAGAGTAGTGTTGCTGCTAAGCTCCATGGAAGTTCATCTATCTGTCCCACCAATTTGTCCCACATTTGAATATTCAAAGTTCATGTATTTCATTTGACAGTCCAAACAAAACATGCCATAAGTACTTAGGAAATTTAGCATATCCCCAAGAGAGACATCTAAATTGACTCTCACTTATAAATCTCTATGGAAATTTGGCATATCCCTAACAGAGACATCAAAATTGACATATACTTAGTCTCTATTTGTCTCAAAATTGACATATACTTAGTCTCAAAATTGACATAGTCTTAGTCTCAAAATAGTCTCAAAATTGACATGGTTTTAGTCTCAAAATAGTCTCAAAATTGACATGGTTTTAGTCTCAAAATAGTCTCAAAATTGACATGTACTTCGTCCCAACGAAGACATCAAAATTGACTCTCACTTTGTCCCTCTATATGGAGATTTGGCATTTCCCCAACGGAATGTCAAAACATGAAATCATCCATATCAATCAATCCTTTTTCAATCTCCCTGTTCAATCTCCTTTGCAATCCTTCCCTTTGCTCCGCCGCAAAGTGGGCTAGAGCCTTTCCATGCCAGGCCCACACCCCGCCAATTTGTCACAGTGGTTCGGCCACCGGAGCATAAGCAGGCCAGGTTTAAAGGAAGTCCTCGAGCGAGCGATGTGGCGGCGACAGCAGCGATGCGAAGCCTAATCTTCTTCTTGCTCCTTCTCGCGCCTTCGATCAATCATCCTTCGTGCGCACGTGCGAGTCTGTCCTTAGGTGAGAGATCTCACCATCGATCGCCGAAATATCCTCCCCATTCTCTCTTCTTGCGTGTTTCTTGATCGATCGATGGATGCCCGGTTCTTGCAGGCGATACGAGTTTGCACATCTCATGCATCATGACCGCGACGATACTGCTCACTTGTGCGCTCCTCCTCATCGCCTGCCGATATTTCGGAGGTAAATCGCGCAATGTTCTGTGCTCGGCGATCTTAATTATCTGCTCTTCCTCGTATCACCGCCTTGTCTCGAATTTTTCCAGCTCTTCCTCGTATCACCAGCTCCTTGTCTCGAAATTTTCCAGCTCGTGCCACGTCCCTCTGGAGGAGATGCCGGTGCATTCCAATCAACACAAAGGCCGACACAACACCACTCGACCGGCAGCTGTGCCTCGATCTTCCCAAAGGACTGCCCAAGCGCCAGCAGCTCGTGGGCATTGTCATGGTGATCCTGCCCTGGGTTCAGGAAAGCCGCGCCAACTTCGAAGTTGCTCTGGAGATCAGGAGCCTCTTCGTGGGCGTGGACGACGAGGATGTAGTCATCAGCGCCAAGGGTCTGGGATTCTACCCATACCGCGTCAAACTCCGGATTGAGCCACAGCTTGGCGAGATGGAGAGCTCTGACATTGTTCTCTACTATTTCCGCGATGGCGATGACAATTCCAGCACACATACCACGAGCTGCAACGGTGAGATTGGAGCTCAACTTAATTTATGGCCAGTATCTGTCAAGTTAAAGAAAACGTGGGGACGATCACTTCAAGAGCCAATGGAGTACGAGTCTATCGTTGTTGGAGTTCGAGGGAACACAGCTGAGCTCGAGTGGAAACTCCTTCGTTGGAATCACAATGGGATGAAGTATAATCCATCCAAACCATACTCTGGCCTCGGCTCTCTCAAGGTAAATCATGCTTTTACTCGTCTTTTCATTTGAGCGTGATCCATATAGCCACCATTGCGAGGAGGGCGCACAAGTATCAGTGTGGAAAACTTTCCCATCGCTGTGTGGAATCTGCCCGCAAGCATGGCGTCCAAGTTTCCGCTCCGGTTCAAGCTTCACCTCGAGGCCGAGATGCATCTCGTGTGGTATGCAAGAAGCAACTGGATGTACCGCAAAGCCAATTGCAGCAGCGAGACAGTTGAGCTTTCACGCGAGTTTGTCGTCACTGATGGTGAGTGAGAAGCCGGACTGTCATATACGTAACTATAAGTTGAGCGTCTATCACTTCTTGGAGACCACACTGTTTGCCCGGTTCAGTGGTCTTTCTGGTGCTAGAGCTTTCAAAGTAAAATGCTTGGGGAATAACAAGAAACATACCAGGGAACTTAATATCCCAACTTGTACCGATGCACTACTCACATCACCAGGCTTTCGCCCACGAGATGGATCTCTGAAAGCCTCGCCACATACAACTTCAGTCCATCCCTGTCAATCGCAAAACCAAGCCTCGGGACTTTAGAATCTATGACAAGCTCTTCATATGAAAGAGAGGATGCCATCTGACCCGCCTGTAGACGATCCTGTAGACGAGACTGATCAGGAGCTGCGCGAGAAAGATTTCTTACCTTCCCCATCCCCATTTCTAGGGTTCTTCGTTACAACGGCTAGTTTTAAGATTTTGGGGAGCTTCTACAACACGCTTCCCCTGTTAGAAAACTCCGTAATTAAGCAAAATGAGAAGGCTATATTAAATATAAACGCATAGAAACTACGCCATCTGGCTCCTCTTCTGCGAAGCCCACTTCCTCTTGGATCGAGATGGATTCCAGCTTCGCCACCGTCCCGGCCTTGGCGTTCTCTCCAATCTCTGGGGTCTTGCAACAGAGGAGCGTCAAAACATCGTTAAACAGTGCGTTCTCTCTTCTTTCTTACAAGAAAGGTTTCAACACCCTTAGAAAAGAAGAAGATAGCTACTTTGAACATCCTCGCTGCAATATCCCCACCATGGCACCAAAACAAAAGGGAAAGAAACAGAAAATGAATGCAGACAGGAGGTCTTTAGGAAGAGGATCCTATGTAGCAGCATTGAGGCTCTTGCTCAGGCGGACACAAAGCCAATGCCTTCGCTCTTTTTTGCTCTCACACATATAATATGTCCCTGTAAATAATGGAGAACTTTGGCAAATCGAGTATACATTAACGTCGTCACTTGGTGCTTGCAAGGAGAAATGAGGCCCGTCCTTGAGGTCGCAATACAACGCGTTCGCGGCCTTTTGATGTCAAAAAAAAAAAAAAAAACGAACGGGGACCACTTACGAGAAGTTTGCTGCTCCACTTCCTGTGTTCGTTGTAAATTTCTCGGCTTGTGCGTGAGGCAATGGCAATGCATTGGACAGACCAGATGCATTTCCGTTCAACGAAGGAAAGAAAGAAAATAATGCAGAAACATAAAGCAAAAAACAGAAGACTTACCAGATGATCTGGACTGAATGGAGTGATGCGCATTCACCATGAATACTTGGAGAGAATAGATACTATCACTGTTTTAGCCTTGTTCATATCTGGAGAACATAAATTTCAGAAAAAGAGTGTACCTGTGAACCAGATTTTTACAGAAGTTGTTGGAAGCAACCGCGCTCATGTTCCCGTTTGTGCACCTTAAAGAAGCTCTAAATTGGACTTCGCAAAGAAAAAGACCATCAGAATTGTTGAAATCCATTGGTATACAAGCAAGGAAACCTCGGCCTTTTCATACAGTTAGACAAGATGGAGTATGTACTGAGCACGAGGAATCGTTTGACAGCCCAAAAGATTATGTCGCTGCAAGCCTCTAATGTCTCTCGATATCATTGACAAGTTCCAAAGGTTGGAGGAAGAATGTATGAAAACTCTCAATCTCAATAGAAATCCGGATCCAGATGGGAGCTGCAGTGAAAGATTTGGAAGATCAGGATGTGGTATACTTCAAGAAGAAGAAAAACACAGCAATGTAGTCATGCTGGCTGATCTTAGTCTATGGAGCCAGAGAGCTGGATAATCCCACCACAATGTTCATATGGTCTTCCCACTCCCACTCCCAGTCCCAGTTTATAGATCACTCTGATCTCCAAAGTCTATAATATTGTAGCAACCAGGCAAAACAAATATCTTTGAAAACTTAAACTTCATACCTTTTGTTAGTTAAGCTGCCATTGGCTTAACCCTTAGGGCCCGGTGGTTATGGCATCGCGCAAGATGGCGTGGGCAGGGATGTCCGGCCTTATGCCGGAGCTAGTCAGGGAGATCCTTCGCAGGCTCCCTTTCTCAGGTGTTCTAAGGGCAAGATGTGTGTGCCAGGTGTGGAGATCTGTGGTGGATGCACCCAGCTTCCGGAGCTCGTACAGGGACAGTGCCAAACTCTTCCTAGATAGCAATTCGATCCAGGACAGCAGCGGCGTGATGATGCGATGGGCGCCGCAGCACTTTGAAAACGTGGAGAGGGATGTCCCCGACCCCGACTGGCTGTGCGCAGTGTCCCAGGACAAGCGCCTCGTCCTGGCGCGCTCCTCGCAGGAGAGGAGGCTCTTCGTCGGGAGTCCCTTCGTGGCCAAGTGGGAGGAGATCCCCTACCTGCGATTTGGGGACATGTCCAGGGTCTGCCTCTTTGCTGCCGCTTCGAATTCTCCTCCCGGGGATTACAAGGTTGTGGTGTGGTTCTCGGATGGCACGCTCTACACCTTCGTTCGCGGCCAGGTGGCGTGGATTCCTGCCAAAGGGGACGTCGCCCCTGGATCGATCCCGGTGCTGCTAGATGGTGTAGTGTATTGTACTGCTTCGCGCGATCAAAAGTGGCTCCTCCAGTATGACTTGACACGCAACGAGTTTTTCTATTCGCATCTGTATGATAAAGTTGGTGATGGTGTCTGCGTTGCTGCATGGGCCAACAAACTCTACGTGCTCGTGCTGAATGCAGAGAAGAAAGGTAGAGTGGAGGTTTGGGAAGTTCATTTTGAAGTAAAAGAAATCTGGACTGAATTTTTGAGTGAGTATGTTGTGGGTTTGGAGGCTGGGGAATTTAGATTTACTGGGCAAATTGAGAGTGTTCTCAACTTTTCTTGCTCTTGCAAAGGAGGTAAGAAGAGCAAGGTTTGCTTTTCGTATGATGTGAATTCAAAGACTTGGACTAGACAAGGGTTTACTTGCTCAATAGCTGTGCCAATACAACTTGTTTACTGAGCTTTTTAAATTTATATAAACGGTCTATGAGATGAAATGAACTAAAATTTTAATGAAAAGGAATATTTTCATTTAAACTGATAATCCAATCCTCCCTGATAACCTCTTAGGTTATACAAATTGAATGTCCAAACTGCAAACGCTCTTGCTAGGTAAATGTCAATCCTCATGGGTCTTTTTGCGATGGGATTGTACTTGTGTGGGGCTAGTAGAGTGTCTTTCCACAGAAGTACATGACTGTCTTTGATTTATACCACATGCAACAAAATCAAGCAGTGTAATTCCTTATAATTGTATCAACAATTGCTGGGCTAAAAAAGGAGATGGATCTGTTCATCCAGGTTAGAGCTGATTGAGTTATGGCTTACATGAGAGTGGAAAAACACTCAGTGATACTTAACATTTTATATAAAACCTTTGTTACAAATGAATTAAGAAAAAGTTCAAGATGAAGGAATCTCCTAAAATATGTTTGGATATTTTAGAGTTAGGGTGAACACTGGACACCGTCCACTCCCGGATTAGGATTACCAATCCTACTATAGTTGATATTCCACAAGTAATTTCCTGTGTTTTTAGGTTCATTAAAGTTTTCAAAGATATTCTAAACTACCATAAAGTTTTTTGTCTGATCGCTATAGACATATTATAGACTTTATTCAGAGTGATCTATAAACTGGGAGTGGGAGTGGGCAAACCATATGAACATTGTGGTGGGAGTATTCATAGACTTTAGTTTCAAGCACCCTAGACGAAAAAGAAGAAGATTAATTAGCACAACTGCATTGCTATGTTTTTCTTCTTCTCAAAGTATATCATATTGAGTTTGCTCGGCTTGATCTTCCAAATCTTTCATTGCAGCTCCCATCTGGATTCACATTTCTATCGAGATTGAGAGTTTTCTTACATTGTTACTCCTATTAGAGCCTTGCATTGACTCAATATTTTTGGTTGTCAAATGATTCCTTGTGCTCAATATATACTCCATCTTGTCTAATTGTAAGGTACTGAGATATCCTCATATGAAAATGCTAAAGTTTCCTTGCTTGTTTACCAATGGATTTCAAGAAATTGCCTTTGTAGAGAACCAAAGTCGAAGTCCAATTTAGAGTTTCTTTAAGGTGCACAAATAGGAACATGAGTGCAAACAACTTTGGCCATTAAACAAGGGGATAAAGCCAAGCTCCCGAATGTATGCTATTAAAGGATTAATGCTTAATATATGAAGAAGTTAATGTAAGACAAAGATAAGAGTGCAAAAAATTCTTGAGGTCACGAGTTGAAGAGTTGAGCTCACAAGTTCAGCAATTTACAAACACTATAAATTTAGAAAATTAAGGTTTATGGCAAAAAAATTTATATTATATTTTTCTAACTCTTTGCACTTTATATAAATAAAAATGTTTTAGAAGACACTTCATATTCAAGAGTTTAAATATTTACTACATGCCATAATAGATAGGTTTGTCAAAACATAAAATAAGATAAGATTTGTTTGTAAAAATATTAAAATTATGACTTCTTTAAAATCATTACTATATTTTTTGGTCAGAATTTAAAATTATTAAATTTTAACTAAGATTCTTTTGTAAAAGTCATGTAATTGTTTAAAAGGTAAAAGCAACCATTGAATAAATTTGTTGCATATAAAAGATAGGTATCATTCTATAGAATATATTTTTGAGGGGTTTACTTGTTTAGAATTTATGGATATTCAATCACACTTTTATTCAAAGAGAGGAAACTACACATAAATATATATGATTTTTAATGTTGGTAGTTTCAACTCTTGCAATTTTTTTTCTTATGGTAGTAATTCAAGGGCTAGGGGTTGCAATAACTATCTCATTGCATATCACAATCAAGCCACACAAGAAATAAAAAAGATAATAGTGAAGGTAGTGATAATAAATTATAAAATAATACAATAACAAAAGGTACAATAAATTAGGTGGAGAAGAATGCCCTTTTACTTGTTTTAAAAATTTATAATTCTATGACTTTAAAGAAATGTCATATTTATTTTTTGGCTTTTAGTGGAATCAATGGCAGTTAACAATATATATATTCTATAGCATCACACTCTCAAAACATTATAATAAAATATTTTTAAGATGGTAAAGATAGAAATGGAGACACACAAATATTACAGGTAGTATTGTGATTACAAATATATATAGTGAAAAATATTTTTATTTCTTAATTATATAAATTATAAAAAGTTTATTTTAGTCTTGATAAATTTAGTTGACTCCTAAAGTCTTCTCTATAATAAAGTTTATTTGGTATATATGAATATCCACTTTAAGATTTGGTGTAAAATGATGATGAAAATATAATGCATGTGCATAAGAAGTATATTATAAACAAATAAAGAAAACAACTTGAAAAATGATCATAGGGTTAAATATAGAGGGAAAGGGCCATGAACAAGAGTACACCCCCTTTTTCAGGGTCTTGGGATATTTGAAGTTAAGTGTTTTTGAGTTTGAATAGTATTGAGTTGGATGACCCTCTAAGAAGTCTAAATAGTACTAAGCTAAATGACTTTCTGGGAAGTCTAAATTCAAGAGCTTACATTTGGTATTAGAGGGGTCTTGGGTCCGGGAATTGCACCACATATTGATTGATATTTGGTAAGTTTTGATTGACATTTGGTAAATCCAGTTTGCTCTAGCTAGGTGTAAGTGATTAATTTTTCCATTTTACTTTAGTCACTTAACCACACCTCCAACCACTTGGAGGAGTCTCATTCACAACCTCTATAAGTCCTATTCCGGACTTGGGCATGCTAGCCCCGAGAATGGCATCTGCACCACTCAACTTTTGTACTTGGCCCAAGTGTTCCACATGTTCGATCCCATAACCGACACTCTAAGGAACTATCGACATATTAGCCCATTACGCTAAGGTTATGCCCCTTTTACCTTGGTCACACCGGTGGTCTAACACCACCTACATCACAGTCTTGTCTCTCAAAGACTTGGGCTCAGACTCGGACTTGGACTCGGTCTTGGGCTCGGTCTCGGCCTCGGTCCCGGTCTCGGTCTTGGTCCCAGTCGACTTCGGACTCCATCTCGGGTCCTTCTCAAATTCCATCTCAGATTCCATCTCAGACTCCATCTCGGACTCCATCTCGGGTCCATCTCGGACTTCTCAAGTGGGAGCTTTTAGTCCAAACTTGTTATGCTCGTTTGGCTTTCACTTCAGCCATTACCACATGGCACCCTTTCGGCTCCACTTTGGGGCTTAGGGATTTTTGTCTCACAACTCCACCACTCATAAATGAAGTTCAATGTCTATAGCGCACCTTATCTCTCTTCCCTTAAGCCAATTGGAAAGGGGCAATTGCTTGATGAGAGAGCCCTTAGTGGCTATTTTTATCCCCATTTATCCCCCAAGGTTTCAAGGATCCACAATGATAGTATATCCAAATCTTATCCCATGATCACATGCGCTACACTCAGCCCCCCTTCAAAGATGTTAATGTTTTCATTGACTATTGACTAACAACCCTTACTAAGCCAAGGGGAATCAGCACTTCCATTTCCGCACTGACTCTATCAATCCTTCCATTATGTAAATCAGCTATTCCACGTGAGGCAACTAGTCATCCATCCGTATTGCTATTCCACAGTGGATACCTTCGTCCGTGGATACTCCACACAAGAGGAAAGACGTGCCCAATATATACGATTTCAAATTTAGGGGTAGGAATATACCTTGCTCAAGGGTATATTATATTTTTAAGTAGCCACTAATAAATGCGAATCGAACCCGTGCCATTTGCTTCGATACCAACTGTAGCACACCTTATCTCTCTCCCCTTAAACTAATTGGAAAAGGGGCAATTGCTTAATGAGAGAGCCCTTAGTGGCTATTTTTATCCCTATTTATCCCCCAAGGTTCTAAGGATCCACGGTGATAGTATATCCAAATCTTATCCCATGATCACATGTGCTACAATGTCCTTATAGAACGATAAACCATTTTATAAAGTAACACCAGCATATATTACATTTTCCATCCTTGGCACCTAGCCCATATTTGTCAATGGTTTGACACTAAAGGCTTGCCATGCCCTGTCCAAACTCTAAGGAGCATAGTGTTTCCAACATAGAGACTCATCTGACCACCTCAGGTGATTCTCTCCCTTTTATTGGTTTAGCTTTCGCTAAACCCATTAGAAACACTTTCTCTAGCTCAATCCCACTACTCATTCTCGAATAGTCTCAACTTCTATTGATATAACTAGTTCACCTTGGAACTTTTAATTTTCACTTCTCGATGTCAATTTCCTTGGTGTCTCTAACACCTTTCATTACACATATTGTGCAACTTCACTTCCTCATCTTAGAAAGTTCTCCACTTGAGGGCACCATCATCCTCCTTTCTATTTTATGCCACCTTTAGCACTAAATTCTAGCTATTGTAAGTTGTGCTAAAGATGTCTACAACTCTATCATTTGGCTACTTTGCTGCTCCCTCCTTTGAAGCTTTTACCTTTGCCAACTTGGAGCATTTGGGAATCCATCCTTGGAAGCACACTTCCTTTCTCACAATCCATTAGTATTCAACACATTACTATTCCATGCCTAACTTTGCCATTTGGATTCCTTTCAATGAACTCCATGGCCCACACTTGGCTAGTAGTCTTTTGCTTTTATTCGTTGATTATTGCATTGAGCAACATAGGATCCCTACCTCCATTTTTGAGGTATCCTTTTGGTTCCATAGCAAAGGCTCTACTTTGCTAAGTCTAGAGGGTGCTCACCCCTAGTAGATCTCTTTAACATTTTCTGCTACAGGCTTTGTTCATGGCCCAACTTTGCGACCCTCCTATGGGTCTCTCCCAAAGACTACTTCCTTGGACTTACTACACCATCGTATTGGCACAATTAATTTCCCTTTCGGTGTCTTTCCCGCTTGGTCACCTTGACTAAGTCACACCATTATTAATAGTTCAAATCAACACTTTGAACTAGGAATCATATTCTTTAACCCAAACAAAGACATTGTCCTTGTTTAGCCACAAGATCACCTAGTGATCTCATCTTGACCCCTTAACAGATCTACCAAGAGGAACTAAGTCTTCCAGACCCTTTTAAATTGTTGACTATGACCCTGGGGGCATCCTCCACACTTGGCAGTGCGCCCAAACCAGCCCTTCCGGCCAAGGACCCATAGCAACTGAGACTGGGTGTCCCCATCTCATTCACCACGTCCTTGGTGCCCTTTGCACCAAAGTATTCAAGTTAGATATGCCGAACTTTTACTCTAAGTAATCTAACCGTGCATCACGACTCCGGGGCATCCCCTGTTTGGCGGTGTGCCTAAGCTAGTCTCTTCACTAAAAGTCCATGACCACCGAAATATAAGTGTCCTTATATTCCAAACCATCACCATGCCCTAGTGATTTTGGACTCGAACCCAAGCACTAGAAGGTTGGGACTTGAACCCAACCTTTGTATATGCATCTACGGACGGTATCACCCTAGATGCTTAGTGTGACTCCCCACGCCGGTGCACCAATTTATATCCAAAGTGCACTACGGATCATAGCTTAGGAACCTAGTCCCTCTAAATTGCCAAGTCGTTTCCCTTGACAAGTCTATGATCATGCATAAACTCCTCCATGCTTGGCTCTATGGGCCACCCCTTTTGAAGTTAACACCTTCAACTAGGGTATTTGTTCCCTCGACTTGCCAACCTCACTTAGCAAGTCATTCGGCCACCATAACATGGTTTCATGCATAAGCATGAAAGTCCTTAACCAACGACTTTCGTTCAAAGCCCTTTCTTTGAACACTCGGGAACTACTTCCTTAACCTTGATAGCCTTGCCTTGTGGCACGCTTCAAAACCATGCTTTTGTTGCGCCACTCTAATTTCGCATGCTCTATGAACCATTTACACTTGGCTTTCTAGGTACTAAGCTACTTAGATTTATCTTTGGGAACCTTGAAGGAACTCTATCCCTTGAAGGAGCTTTATCATGGGCCATCCATCCATGAGTGATCATCCCAGATCCACTCCTTAGCATCCTTAGGATGCCCGCATGCATGGGAAATAACCTTCCCGAATATCCCTTTTTTGGTCATCACCAAACCCTTTTTGTCCATGGCCGTGTTTGCTATCACTGCCACTAGATCCAGGCCCACAGGCCCGATTACTAAATCCCACGGTCCTCTGGGACTTCTTCCTCCCACGACCGTATCCTTGGTCTCTACACCAGAGGACTGCTCCTCTGTCGCGCATGTGACTTCGGGTATCGAAAGTTACCTGTCGGCTAGTCCTTACGGACACTCTTACCTTACTGCCACGATGGCAGGAGGTCGGTATTGCTGGACCCGTTATCAGTTTCCACCTAAGCTAGTTGAGAAACTGGTCATCACATCTGCACTTAGACCGGAAGGGCACTAAGGAAGGAAATCCTAAGTTGTCATTTAGTCAAGCAGACTTGACACGGTGATGAGAAACTCATGATGTTGGCTTGCACTTGCTAGTGTTAGGAACCCCCGCGATATTGAGATTGGTCCCTCAATATCGCTACATGATAGCTTACCGTGTCTGCTAAACACCCTCGCTATCATGCCCTTAGCGTTAGTCTCAATTCGGTCCCAAATGCTATTTATGGAAAGTGTCCAGATTTGCTTATTTAGCATATCTACGGAATGTAGAGATTGGCCTGAACACAATGGTGTTCGTCCCGTGTCCAAATTCGCAATCTAAGGACATTCCATATTTAGTAAGTTTCGAGCTTGTCCCAGAGACTAACTCCTGGTACTAAGGGAGGCTTGGGGTGAAAGCCCAAAGCGTGTGTTCCTCAAGGGGGGGGGGCTATGGGGGGTTCTAAATGTATAGTAGGGATAGGGGGTAGGTCGGGCATGGCCGACCAACCTGAGGCATAGTCTAGCTCCCGCTTGCGTGCCTGTCCTTGTTCTGCGTCCGGCTTGGGTCTAAGCCCAAGTTCCATTCCATGCTAGCTGGTGGAGTACCCATGTCCTCCCGTTAGGCCACCGGTATGCTGAAATAGCGCCAGACTCCGTTTGGCTCCGTTTTGCGTGCTAGTCCTGGCATTGGGATGCTGGTTGCTCTAGGACTGTTCCAAGTCGCTCCGGGCCCCTGTCCCTTCGCTCCTTGGGCTGTATGCTCGGGAGTTGCTCCGTGGTCCGGTTCTATCACTCCTTGGCGTCACGCTTGGGAGTTTGACACCGTTCCTTCGTTCAGTGGCCCAAGGCCCTGAACCTCGGGTTCCTATGAACACGTGGCATGGACACGTGGCATGTGACACGTGGCATCTGTCACGTGGCACAAAGAGGGTTTAGGTTCCGCTTCGTGGTGTTATCCTATGGTAAATCACCATAGGATAAAGGGTCAAAACCACGTGCGCTACATTTGGTATCAGAGGATGAGTCTTAGCGAGTACTATTCAATGAGATTGGGCAACTAGTCTCGTTGCATACGCAGAGATGAAAACGATGATCCGAGTGGGTACACGTTTTGGTGCAAAGACTTCGCATTGGTTTCTTGGGATAGGTTTTGGGTTACCTTGTTGTACCTTATGATGTGAGCTTGCGCTTGGGCTCATAGGATGGATTGGAGATGTTCCATTTGCACGAGTTTGAGCTTGGGCTCGTGAGTGAGGCGCATTAGCAACTTGAGGTTACACTTTGAGTTGGCATTTGATACTCACATAAACGTTTGAAGTAATGACATAAGCCTTGCTCATTGCGTTACTCAATTGATGGTCAAGTCATTGTGATTTATATCATATCCATGTGATAATGAGCAATGTGTTTACGAAGTTGCTTGGGTAAATGATGATCAACCCCAAAGTGGTTGATGGAGAAGCTAGTCTACTTGCACGTAGTAGCATTGTAGTAGGTTTGACTGGATTCTCGATGGTGATCCATTGTGCTAAGCTTAAGTTGGTACCTTGTTTCCTTGAGTTTGCCCATTAGGTGTTGGGAATGGGTTATAGCATTCACTTGCTATGACTTGTCAGTTGATCCGTTAGCACTTGGAGTAGATTGTTGGATGGAGAAGATGTGTAGTTGGGGCATTAACATCACTAGCACTTGTGTTAGTGGAAGTGGCATTGTTATTTCAAGTGATGAGGAATTTTCCTTGGACCTTGATTTTCTATGTCATTTTCCTTGTTAGTGTTTTGGCTTCACATTGGATCTTGAAGGTGATTGAAGAAGAGCGTTAGTGCAATATGGATATCCGAAGATGTGGTCTTCGTGATCAAGCTTTGGATGTTCATTTTGCATTTTGCGGATGTCGGTGTTGGATATTGGAAAAATGGGAAAAGATGTTCGATGCTTAAGCATATTATGGATCATAAGAATCTGTGTCGAGGTGAACCTATGTGAAGTTGTTAGTAGGAAGAAGTTGGTTGAGTCTTGAAAGTTTGTATTCCTGGACTGAGAGTCATTCTTTCTCTAGGATGGGAAATTTTCCACAAATTTTCTTAGACTTTTCCAATGGCTGATCTGTTGATCATTTTGCTCGAAAACCATTCCGTTTTCGTAAGCCAGTACAAACTATTGAAGGGGTTGGAGTTGGCTTCGGTTGGCTTAAACCTTAGTAAGTAGTTTGTATGATGCGACCCGAAAGGGATGCTGACTTTTGGGGCTAAGGCAATTGAGTTGGATAGAGTCTGGAGTTAGTGTAGAAAAGTGGCTGTTGCGCTTTTCTAAGAAGGGTGACCCTTGTGCCTTTCTTTTATAGCATTATGCTCGGTGGCAGGTTGCACCTTGCATTTTGTTAAGACTCTATGAGAGTAGTGAGCTCTCACTGATCTTGACTTGGTCTTGGTGGCCCTGCACCTTGGCTAAGAATAGTGATGTTCAACTTAGTTGTTTGAGGTTGAGATGTTGGTACCCATACTATAGCTTTGTCTATGAGGAGGTTGTGTACCGATATGAGTCCATCTTATGGTCTTCACTTTAGTTTCGACTGAGTGTTGATTGCATAGCTAGCCTCTTCAAAGCATGCTCAGAGCTAGTGGCTAAATGTTTTAGTGAGCTTATTGCGGTTGAGTTGGATTCGAGTGGTCATTTAGTTTGTGCTTGTCTATGAACTTTTATCTTGTACCTGGGGTATTGTGTTCATGTTGGACAAGTATGTAACTCAATGACATGAGTTAGTGTTCGGGTCTTGTGAACGCAAGTTGAGGAGTGATTGTTAGTTGCTTTGTGACTAGTGATTACTTGTAGACTTCATCAAGGACAGTTGACACTTGCTTTGCTCGATGATGATTTAGCAGTGATGGGCTTGCTTTACCGGATGGTGTTGCGGAGGATCATGTCGTTAGACTTGCATAGGTTTCCTATGTTAGTATATCGATTCTATCTTTGTCGATATCATTTGGTTACGTTTAGTCCGTGGTGTTGGATTTCATTGAGTCTTGGATGTGGTGATTCACTCTTTGATGAAGTGTTATCTGTAACTGAGTTTTGCTAAAGGATTGGTCTCGGTTACTAATTAAAGTATCTTCGACCTTGGTTAGCTTGGTTGTTAGAAAGCTCCGAGTGGTGATTCACTCATGCTTTCTTCTAGCTTTGTTTTGGTGTTGATGGCATTGAAGTGATGCTTTGTCATTGACATTGTTGATATTGAGATCTGAGTGAAATGAGATATCCTTCCAAAGATTGATATTGAGTTTCATTAGTCTTGATGAATATAGTGTTGATGATTTGGCTATAGCTTTGTGTTGTTGGCATTCGTGCATTTGCTAGTTAGCAACTGTGTTGACGTTCAAACGAACAGAGTGGCAAGTTGAGTTAGTTGTGTTCTAGACGAGATTATTTAGTAGAGGGTTGAGCTTTAGCTTTTCCTTGAAAAGTGATTTAGTCGTGGACTATGCTAACTCTACGAGAAGAAGAGTTAGTGATCGATATTAGAATGTTGAGTCCTTGCTGGATTTGAGTTCGGAATATAGCAATCATTAATGATTCTTTTAGAGCTTGTTATGAAGTGAGTTACGTCTTGCTATAGATGGATTCATGGAGGATCGTTTGATGATCACTTGTTAAGCATAGCTTCGTTATGCTTAGCTTTTGGATTGATGCAGAAATGCTCTTCATTAGCTTTGGCATTATGAAGTTTGGCTTATGGATGTGTTGAGGAAGATATTGTGGGTTGCACCATGATTTCTTCTTTAGCATTGAAGTTAGCTTCTATGAAACTCGTGATTATTATTAGGCAAGACTTAGTTATAAGCTTCTTCGAGCTTTTGGTTCTTGAGTTTTGTGCTCATTGTTCCATTTGTTAGAAGTTGTTGGGGAAGGCATTTTGGCTCATTAGCTTCGATGTTGAAGTTGGTTTTTGCATCTGGCAATCATTGGTGATGATTGACTATCATCTAGGGTAGTTGATTGTCCTTATCACAAGTTTTGCTTGATTATTGTTGGTTTGGAATTATTTGCTATTCTTCGGGATGGTAGATTCTTTCTTCAACGATGATTATACATCACTACATTGATGGGCTGATTGACGATCTTTCATGATAGTTAGTTGTTCTCTTTGATGGCTTTTGGCTTTTCGCAATACCACATGTTCTTTGTGGTTTGCTCTGGATTGGTCTCTTGGGTTTGAGACATCAGTAGGATGTTGCTGACACTTGCTTAGGCAACTTGAGTTCCTTGGTGTTATTGGCTGGGATCTATCTGGATTGGCTAGTGCGATGATTGGCATGAACACTATATTTGTTTGCTTTGCAACATTCATTCTCTTCTGTTGATTATTGCTCGAGTTAGTTTTGATAGATTTGGATGTTATTTCCTTTGGGTGATACATTCGCGAGCATTTTGTATGATACTTTGTGTTCTTTGAGTTATCTTTCGTAAGTTGTTTAGCATTCTGTCTGCAATCTTTAATAGTTAAACTTTATCATTGAGTTTACTTAATGGTATACTTGCTATTGAATTTTGTTTAATGGTGAATCCTATGTTTACCAATTATGCTGATCTTGGTGGTTCTTATACTATAATACTTGTTTATCGGATGATAACTTACTTGGAATACTTTTGTGTTCTAATCTAAGCTTTATTCCCTGATAATTAAATCTCTAAACTATCATTGTCTATGACTTTGATATTGTCCATCTATTGATCTTTGAGTTTGGGCCAGTAATGGGCAGACTGGCTTCGGCACTTCGTGTGCATGGTGAAATCTCTAGTCATGGGGTAGCTACTGTCGACTGGTCACATAACCCGCCTCTTTGTCGATGTTCCTTATTCCGTTGAAAGGGCGTGACCGTGTAAACAACTCTAAACTGCCTGTTTACAGTAGTCTATCTAAACCTTACCGACGGGTTTGGTTTCTTTGCTTAGGAGGGTTGGGGCCTCTGGCTTCTCTCTCTATGTTCCTGCGGGCAGGGGCATATCACACTTTTGTAAGCTGGGTGACTCCCAGAGCAGCAAGGGTGGCTGATTCCGTTGGTCATTTCCTTGTCGGCGACGGCCGGAAGGTGTCTGAGCTGGTAGCACATCCGCGTTAGACAAAGAGGTTCCCCCTAACTCATTTAAGTTGGTGCATTTCTCACATAGTGTGAGTACCGTGAACTTTTTATGGAGTTGTTTCCTTGGCGGTATTCTAGACTGGAGTATGCATCGACGAGGACGTCGATCTTCCCAAGGGGGGGAGAGTGTCGCGCATGTGACTTCGGGTATCGAAAGTTACCTGTCGGCTAGTCCTTACGGACACTCTTACCTTACTGCCACGATGGCAGGAGGTCGGTATTGCTGGACCCGTTATCAGTTTCCACCTAAGCTAGTTGAGAAACTGGTCATCACATGTGCACTTAGACCGGAAGGGCACTAAGGAAGGAAATCCTAAGTTGTCATTTAGTCAAGCAGACTTGACACGGTGATGAGAAACTCATGATGTTGGCTTGCACTTGCTAGTGTTAGGAACCCCCGCGATATTGAGATTGGTCCCTCAATATCGCTACATGATAGCTTACCGTGTCTGCCAAACACCCTCGCTATCATGCCCTTAGTGTTAGTCTCAATTCGGTCCCAAATGCTATTTATGGAAAGTGTCCAGATTTGCTTATTTAGCATATCTACGGAATGTAGAGATTGGCCTGAACACAATGGTGTTCGTCCCGTGTCCAAATTCGCAATCTAAGGACATTCCATATTTAGTAAGTTTCGAGCTTGTCCCAGAGACTAACTCCTGGTACTAAGGGAGGCTTGGGGTGAAAGCCCAAAGCGTGTGTTCCTCAAGGGGGGGGGGCTATGGGGGGTTCCAAATGTATAGTAGGGATAGGGGGTAGGTCGGGCATGGCCGACCAACCTGAGGCATAGTCTAGCTCCCGCTTGCGTGCCTGTCCTTGTTCTGCGTCCGGCTTGGGTCTAAGCCCAAGTTCCATTCCATGCTAGCTGGTGGAGTACCCATGTCCTCCCGTTAGGCCACCGGTATGCTGAAATAGCGCCAGACTCCGTTTGGCTCCGTTTTGCGTGCTAGTCCTGGCATTGGGATGCTGGTTGCTCTAGGACTGTTCCAAGTCGCTCCAGGCCCCTGTCCCTTCGCTCCTTGGGCTGTATGCTCGGGAGTTGCTTCGTGGTCCGGTTCTATCACTCCTTGGCGTCACGCTTGGGAGTTTGACACCGTTCCTTCGTTCAGTGGCCCAAGGCCCTGAACCTCGGGTTCCTATGAACACGTGGCATGGACACGTGGCATGTGACACGTGGCATCTGTCACGTGGCACAAAGAGGGTTTAGGTTCCACTTCGTGGTGTTATCCTATGGTAAATCACCATAGGATAAAGGGTCAAAACCACGTGCGCTACATCCTCTTCCTTTTCACAGTTTGGGACTTTGCGATAACATTTCAGAACATTGTGGCCTTCCGCAAGCCTCGTGGGTACTTTCCCCACCTTCCGCCTTTGGTGCTCTAGCCATGGGCTTAGAGCGAAGTTTTGTTGAGCCACACCAGGTATCCAAGTAGGTAGTGCCATCCACACTTGGACTGGGAGCATTGACCATTCGATCTCCCGGGGGGACTAGAGCCGGCTCTTGAATACTTTACCAGGCTACCCCACTTGTTGGTTTGTATTCACTCTAGCCTTGGACTTCCCAATGGTTATCCCATCACCCAACATCTGGGTACAGCCTTCCTAGGCCAAACTGGTGTGAGACACAAATCCCTAAGCCCCAAAGTGGAGCCAAAAGGGTGCCATGTGGTAGTGGCTGAAGTAAAAGCCAAATGAGCATAACATGTTTGGACTAAAAGCTCTGACTTGAGGAGTCTAAGATGGACCCGAGATGGAGTTTGAGATGGAATCCAAGATGGACCCGAGATGGAGTCTGAGATGGACCCGAGATGGAGTCCGAGATGGACCCAAGATGGAGTCCGAGATGGACCCGAGATGGAGTCCGAGATGGACCGAGATGGAGTCCGATATGGAGTCTGAGATGGACCCGAGATGGAATCTGAGATGGAGTCCGAGAAAGACCCGAGATGGAGTCCAAAATCGAGACCGAGACCGAGACCGAGGCTAAGGCCAAGACCGAGATTGAGGCCAAGGCCAAGACTGAGGCTGAGGCCGAGACCGAGCCCAAGCCCGAGTCCGAGACCGAGCCCAAGCCTGAGTCCAAGTCTGAGTCTGAGTCTAAGTCCGAGTTCGAGTTCGAGTCTGAGAGGGTGAAAGCCCAAAGCATTCGTCTCCCAAACCCTAGGGGGTTTGGTGAGCTCCAAAAGTATAGTAGGGGGAGGACTCCAGTGGAGCCAGTTGTAAGCGACTTGGGACCGGGCACGTGGAGCACTTGGACTAAGTGCAAGGGATGAGTGGCATAGATGCCATTCTCGGGGCTAGCAAGTCCCAAGTCCTGAATTGGACTTAAGGAGGTTGTGAATGAGACTCCTCCAAGTGGTCGGAGGTGTGGTTAAGTGACTAAAGTAGAATGGAAAAATTAGTCACTTACAACTGGCTCCACTAGAGTCCTCCCCCTACTATACTTTTGGAGCTCACCAAACCCCCTAGGGTTTGGGAGACGAACGCTTTGGGCTTTCACCCTCTCAAACTCGAACTTAGACTCGGACTCAGGCTCAAACTCGGACTCGAACTCGGACTCGGACTCGGACTCGGGCTTGGGCTCAGTCTCGGCCTCAGCTTTGGTCTTGGTCTCGGTCCCGGTCTCGGTCGCGGTCTCGGTCCTGGTGTTAGTCTCGATCTCGACTTCGGACTCCATCTCAGGTCCTTCTCAGACTCCATCTCGGATTCCATCTCGGGTCCTTCTTAGACTCCATCTCAGATTCCATCTCGGGTCCATCTTGGACTCCATCTTGGGTCCATCTCGGACTCCATCTCGATCCATCTCGAACTCCATATCAGACTCCATCTCGGTCCATCTCAGACTCTATCTCGAACTCCATCTCGGTCCATCTCGATGTAAGTAACCAAAGAGAACGACTCAAGAGACGATCCATGGGGTTCAAATATAGAGGGAAAGGGCCCATGAATAAGAGTGCACCCCAATTGGTTAAAGGTCTTGGGATAATTGGAGTTAAGCATCCTTGGGTTTGAATAGTACTGGGCTGGGTGACCTCCCGGGAAGTCCAAACTCAGGAGCTTACACTCGGACTCCATCTCGGTCCATCTCGGACTCCCTCTCGAGTCCATCTCAGACTCCATCTCGGATTCTCTCTCAGGTTCATCTCAAACTCCTCAAGTGGGAGCTTTTAGTCCAAATGTGTTACGCTTGTTTGGCTTTCGCTTTGGCCACTACCACGTGGCACCCTTTCAGCTCCATTTTGGGGCTTAGGGATTTGTGTTTCACACTGGGCTCGACCTGAGGGGTAGGGTGTCAAAAGAGCAGGGCTCTTTGGATAGCTGTGGCTCTTAGCTTCTGTTCATGAAGGCATGAACTTGAAAAGAAGTGTGATAGATTGTAAGCGTGATAGAACGACTTGAGAGACATCCATGGGGTTTAAATATAGAAGAAAAGGGCCCATAAACAAAAGTGCACCCTCTTTTCCAATTTGTTAAAGGTCTTGGGATACATGGGGTTAAACATCATTGAGTTTGAATAGTACTAGGCTAGGTGACTTTCCGGGAAGTCCAAATTCAGAAGCTTACACATATATCTTCCTATATTCCTCGCACTTAATAAAGTTTGGACATGTACAAGAAGGAAATTCTTGAATAACAATTGTGTACTTTCCATTTTCTATTTTAACAATATACTCTTTTGCAAGCATAGTGATATACTTTGTGAAGAGATTCTCACACTCAAGCATTTGAGTTGAGCTTACTTTACCTTACTTCTACTTAAAGATGGTATAAATAAATGTAATTTCCTTCCCTTTTTTTCTCCTCTTAAAATTGAAACCAGATTTCTCAATGTTCACAATTTTATCCGAGATAAATGCAACCTTATTAGAAATAAACCATTCTTTAGGTATTATATTAAATTTTGTTATTATAGTGTTTTCAAGCCATTTTATATAGTTAGCATCAATGTTGCAGCAATATAACCAACACCATCTTGAAAAAATTGTTTACTTTCATTCTCTATTGAAACATGGGGTTAAAATAAAACCAAATTTGCTACTATAGATTTAAACCTAACACTTGCCCCTCATAAGCATCCTTATGTACTTTATAGTGGATTTTGTTGGCATTTGATAATTACTTTAGCTTTTTCATTAAGCACTTAAAGTGGCTCAATTTAAAGTGGTGTCTTGGCACCTAACATTGGCACCTAGAGAGCTTTCTGCTCTAAGGTCTATACCAACCTCTTTACTAGTAAAGAAAAATAACACTTTGAGTGGATAGTCTTCATATCATCAATAAAAGCCCATAAAATATACTACCCTTAGTGACTACTTTATCCCTATTTATCCCCTAAGGTTCCAAGAATCCATGGTGACAGTATGGTGGTATGGGTATGGAGATGACAATATCCTTATTGACTATTGATTAACAGCCCCTACTCTACTAATCCTTTCATTGTGTAGACTAGCTATTCCTACTCTACTAATCCTTTCATTGTGTAGACTAGCTATTCCATGTTAACAGCCCCTACTCTACTAATCCTTTCATTGTGTAGACTAGCTATTCCATGTGAGGCAACTAGTCATCCACCCGTATTGTAGTCCTACAGTGGATATCTTCGTCCATGGATACTCCACACAAGAGGAAGGAATTTAGGGGTAAGAATATACCTTACTCAAGGGTATATTATATTTTTAAGTAGTCACTAATCAATGGGAATTGAACCCGTGCCATTTGCTCTGATACCACATATAGCACACTTTATCTCTCTCCTCTTAAGCCAACTGGAAAAGGGGCAATTGCTTGATAAAAGAACCCTTAGTGGTTACTTTATCCCCACTTATCCCCTAAGGTTCTAAAGATCCACGGTGACAGTATATCCAAATCTCATCCCATAATCACATATGCTACAAAAGCCATATTCCCAAGTATCTTCCATCATTAAATACTAAGCCTTTTGAATATGAAGGGATGCTCTTGATTATTAACAACTTAGTCAAGAGATAAACTTTCATAAATGAACTCATATAGATAAGTTCATTTCAATTCAAGGTTGGTGAAGAGGTGTGAAAACTCCTCTTTGCTGGAAATCTACTGTTAGTAAGAAAACAAAAGAGGAAAAGGCCCAATCTTCAAGGGCTGAGAAGAAGCATGAGTAAGAGAATGCAGTGTATTGATAAAAAAAATGATGGAATGGAGATAGGGATCCACAATTCGGATTCCCCCCTTTGAAAGGCTAGCGGTTCTAACTGCTAGCATATACTATATGCTGTGCATAATTTAATCTATGGCTCTGATGCAGCCCTGGGTTCAAGGTCAGAGTCCCATGAGCCTGGGTTTTTGGTTGATACACTCTGCTCCCTTGACAGAACTAGACACTGTCCTCGGTGCGAACATAGTCAGTCTCCATCGCTTGTTACTGCTGCTGCTCCAGTTGATAGAGGCGACGTTTTTGCTGTGGGAGTGTAAGCTCATGGTTGGGGACACTGTATGGTGGATCTGTCCCATCTTCTTGGAGGTCGGCTACCTCAGCCAGGAGGGCGGTATGATCATCCTCAAGCTTTTGGTAGCGGGTGTTGAGCTCTTCGTATTTGAATTTGTAGGTGAATTCGTGAGCTGCTGATGGGGTTAATGGCTACTTGGAGACGATCTTCCTGATGTCCCGGAGGTCAGTGCGTACCTGCTTCATCTCTTAGAGCTGAGTATCCAGCCGGTGGTTTAAAGGCTCATAGAACTCCTTCTTGATAGCTCCCCGGGTGTATATGAAGGAGTCTTGCTTGAGAAGATGCTTTGCGATGTCAGCTAGTGTTAAGAAGTGGTTTTCTTGCTCGCGGTGCATGTGTTGATCGAGGGCTTCAAACAACTTGCGGGTGCAATAGCTTGGGTTGCGGAGTTTATCTTTGTACTCCTTCCTGATTTCATCGTAATCACGGCATACCTGACTCTGTGGCTGAGGCATGGCTGCTGCTCTTGCTCCTGCTCCGTGATCCTAGTGGTTCTCGCTAGGGTTCGCTGTGTTCTTGGTCTCAGGAGTTGAAGTTGCTGGAGGCTGAATCTGCTTCGTTGGATGTGGGTGACGTGGTCAGTCCGGATTCTTTGAGGTGGTTGGACATGAGCTTTTCAGTTTGATGGTGGATGAACGGCTCAGATGTGGCGCTGAAATTAATTTATCCATTGGGAAAATTTTTCGCTTGGAATTTTGTTGAAGGGGCGGAATTTTTGTTAATGCTGGTCGTGGTATTTGCTAGAGGAGGCATGGTTGCGTGTTCTTTAAGTGATTGGCAAAGGTAGTGAATGTTTTCTTTTGTGGAACGTGTCAAGGAGGTCGGGGCAGTGAGAATGTTGTTCTCAGCTGGTGGAGACACTGAGTTCTGGGCGAGCAGTTGACGTTTTCCTTAGGCAATGTTGATGTGTTTGCGAGAAGTTGTCGGTTTTGGGGCTGATTCGAGTGGATGTGGGCTCTGGGGTGAGTGTGGATGGTGGTGTGAGTTGTCTTCATTGTCGCTGATGACGAGGTGCTCTTGGATCAGCGGTTTTGGAGCTGGATTCGCTGGTGTTTTGCGTGTGAGGTGGCAGAGAAGTGGAGTTGAATCGTTGGAGTGTTTGTTGCTGGAGCTGGTGTTGTTGGAGTGAGTTGAGCCTGATTGTTGAGATGCTGGCTTTGGTTTTTTGCTGGGAGTTGCTCCTTCTGATTCTGAGTGTTCTTTAGAGCTGTCGCTTTGTTCTATGGAGTTCATTTGGGTTGTCCACAGTTGCTTGTTGGAAAGAGCTTGGTGGCATTGGGAAGATTACTGTCCGCATGGTCTTCTGGTTGAGTGTAGCGAGGATGGCACGGTCGAGAAGCTTGAGAACGAGCTCGTGGAGATGATGAGCCATGTTCACACGTTTGCCGTCGAGTAGAGCTCCGTAGACTTCTGCTGTGCGCTTGCCAATGGTGCGATCTGTTGGGTGAAGTTCATAGTAGAGGAGGAGGGCTTTGAGGCCATCCATATGCTGCTCCTCGATGTCCTCCCATGTGAGCTCACCGGTAATTTCTCGATTGGCCTTGATGATTTGCTGTGGAACTTCTCCTGAAAATTTGAGCAGTCCTTTGTTGGAGATTTTGAAAACAGAGGTGATTCTTGCTGGGCTGAGGGTGATCTCGTTGGTGCCATCGGTTATGGTGCTGTTCTTGGGGTTGAAGGAAGCAGCCATTTTCCTCGCTAGTTTTTGGTCTGGGTGTGTTGAAAAGGCCCTGTGGAGGAGCTTGAATCCATGGTCCTTGAGCCAGGTGGTTGTGTCTTTGTTGGGAAGCCTAGGAATATGGTGTATGACGTATTTGAGGTGCCGAGGTGGATGAGCTGGCATCTTTCTTTTCATTTTCTGAGATCGAAGTGCTCGCCCCGTTAGGGTTCTTGAAACCTGTAACTGTTGGTTGGCTGATCGTGCGGCCCTCAATTGCTGGTGATGAACGGTAGAGATTTGTTGACGGAATTGATGTGGTTTGATTTGGCTTGATTGCAAATCAATAGTGGATATTGGTGATGAAGTTAACTCAAGTTCAACTATTGATATTTGCTCAGGTGGCGTTGATCCAACGATAGTTTGGGACTTAGAGATTTTTGCTGCTGTTTGTTGCTGAAGTTGGTGGATGAGTTCGTGTTGAGTCGAGTTGAGTTGTGTCGAACTGATTTGAGTTAAAGTTTGTCTGCCGGGGTTATTGTCAATTGTTGGTTTTGGGGTGTTTGTCGGTTTGGGTCGGAAATTTGCTGACGTGCTGATGCTGAACATGTCGACATGATATGGTCGAAGCTTGTTGAGGTTGATGATCTCAGTGAAGTCTTCAGCGAGTGTGCTGACTTTGGCAGTGCCGTTGGGGTATAGTTCAATGATTTTGAAAGGTCCTTGCCAGTTGGTGTGGAGTTTTTGGCCAAGTTTGCCAATGGGTCCTTGGTACCAGAGAACATGATCGTCGACGCTGTATTTGGGAATGTTATGCCTGGATGCTTGTTGGTCGTGCCAAGCTTTTCTCTGTTTTTGGATGGCATGAAGTGTCCAGAGGGCGTTGAGTCGGAGTTCGTCGAGATGTTTGAGTTGTTGAAGCCTTTCTCGAACTGCATGTCGGGTGTCGAGATTATACTTGACGGTGACTCACATGCTTGGGACAATGAATTCGATTGGCGTGATGGCTTCTGTTTTGAAGGCGAGTTTGAATGGCGTCATGTCGGTGGTGACTTTTTATGCAGTTCGATAGGCCGAAAGTACGTCAAGAAGTTTGTCGTCCTAGTCTTTGCCGGAATCGTTGATGACTTTTTTGAGGATGGTCTTCAGTGTTTTGTTTGTTGCTTCTGCTTGACCGTTGCCTTGAGGATAGTATGGTGTCGACATTTTGTGTTGGATTTTGAACTCGGTGGTGAGATGTTCAATTGTTTCGTTGATGAAGTGGGTGCCTCTGTCAGTGACGAGTTCGAGTGGTGTGCCGAAACGAGTGATGATATTTTCATAGATGAAGGTTGCTGTTGCTTTCGCTGTGTCATGTCGGAGAGGTATTGCTTTGGCCCACTTGGTAGTGTAATCGGTGGCGACGATGATGTACTGATTTCCTAGGCGGGTGCTGACTTGGGGTCCGACGAAGTCGAGTCCCCATTTCTGAAATGGTGCCATTGGGAATGTTGGGTTGAGTTGTTGAGTTTGAGTTTTCGGAGGTAATCAGTGTCGTTGACATGTGTCGCAGCATTTGCAGAATTCTTCAGTGTCATGCCAGAGTGTCGGCCACCAGAGGCCGGCTTGAAGAATCTTCCGAGTTGTGGTGTCAGCGGCAAAGTGTTTGCCGGAAGGTCCATCGTGAGCTTCCTTGATGATTTGAGTTGTGTGTGGCTGCTTGATGCATCGGCAAAGAATGTTGTCAATTCCGAGTTTGTAGAGAGTGCCTCCAATGATTGAGTATTGTCGGGTTTTAGCAACAAAAGTCTTCTTTGGTCGGAGGTAGTGTACTGATCTGGAACTTTTGCTGAGTTCAGGTAACTGAAGACGTCGTCGAGCCAGGTTGCTGGTATTGAAACTCGGAATAGGTTTGAGTCCGGTAAGTCATCGGTAAGTCTTTCAGGTTTGTCACCGGTGGTGATCCGGCTGAGATAGTCTGCTTGCTCGTGATTTTTGCCGGGTTTGTGGACGATCTCGAAGTTGTATTCTTGTAGTAAAAGGAACCATCTTGATATTCGACCAGATAGTATCGGCTTGTTGATGAGGTAAAGGAGTGCCTTGTGGTCGACGAAAAGGATGACTTTGGTTGACAGTATGTAGTGTCGGAACTTTTGAAGTGAGTAGATCATGCCGAGAGCTTCTTTCTCGGTGGTGATGTAATTTCGTTCAGCTGGGTTGAGTAGTCAGCTGGCATAGTAGATCGGTTGATCTCGGTTGTCGTGTTGAGTTTGGCTGAGAATTGCACCAGTGGCAACGTCGGAAGTGTCAACATGAATGTGGAACTCTTGTGTCCAGTCAGGCTTGGCAAGGATCGGTGCTGTTGTTAGTTTGAGTTGGAGATTGTCGAATGCTTGTTGCTGTTTGGACGTCCATGTCCATTGGGCATCTTGTTTCAGTCCATCAGTGAGTGGTTTGGCGATGTGAGCGTACTTGTGGATGAATCGTCGGTGATATCCAACTTTGCCAAGGAAGTGCTGAAGTTCTTTCTGATTCCTCAGCGGTTCGAGTTTGGAGATGACGTCGACTTTGTCCTTGTTGATGAGAATGCCTTTGCAGACAATGTGGGCGAGAAGTACTCCAGATTTGACGAAGAAAGCACATTTGTCAGGGTTGAGTGCTATGTTATTCTCCTCGCACTTGTTGAGGCATTTCTCCAGGCATTCAAGATGTCGATCTTCCGAGCTGAAAACGCTGAAGTTGTCCATGAAGACTCTCATGAAGTCGGTGAGGTAGTCTCGGAAAGTGTTGGCGACGAGCCTTTGGAAGGTGAATGGGGCATTGCAGAGTCCAAAAGGCATTCGTCGGTAAGCATAGGCTCCCCATGGACTAATGAATGCTGTCTTGTGCTGATTTTCTTCAGTGATGTGAATTTGGTTGTAGCCGGAGAAACCATCGAGGAAGGAGTACATCTCGTGTCCGGCAACTGCGTCAAGAACTTCGTTGGTAAATGGTATCGGGAAGACATCTTTTTTGGTGGCGTCGTTGAGCTGTTTATAGTTGATGCAGATTTGAAGTTTGCCATTTTTCTTCGGCACAACCACCAGTGGTGAAAGCCATATCAGATTCTGAATTGGGTAGATGTACTCAACTTGGAGAAGCTTGTCAAGTTCTTTCTTTACTTGTTCCATCAGATTCGGATTCATCCAGTAGGCTGCTTGTCTTCTTGGTTTTGAGTCTGGAAGAAGGGTGATGGTGTGAAGGCTGAGTTTTGGTGAAACTCCCTTAAGGTCTCGATAACTCCAAGCGAACAAGTGATTCTTCTTTCAGAGAAGATTGATGCATTTGTCTCGAAAACTTGCCGAGATGTTGGTGGCGAGTACAATGTAGTGTTCATTGCCGTCGTCGGCAAGGCTGAATTTTTCGAGTTTTTGGTCAGCTGGAATGGACGGAATGTAGGCAACTTTGTTGTGGTTGTCGACTGTGAATGCCAGTGGCACTTCGAGTTTTGTATCTCGAGTGACTGGATTTTTCAGTGCTGATGTAATCGGGGGTCGTTCTCGTTGGAAGTCGGTGACGATTTGAAACAGGTCCAAAGGTTTGAGATCAGGGTAGGCTTTGAGAGTTTGTTGTTCTTCATAGTCGTCGAGGCCATCTTCGAGATTATATTCTTCCAAGTCAATAGGTCGGTTGTGGCTGGACAGCGATTTGGTCGCTTTTGTCGACACGCTTGTCAGTCCGTCTGGTCCTTGAAGGATAAGATTGTCATTGGGCCAATCTTGATAAACTTGGGCAGTTCGGAGCCAAGGTTGACCAAGGAGAATCGAGTATCCATCGGTCTGCTCCGGTAGTTTGAGGACATAGTTGACTGGTATTTTGACGCCTTGAATGGTGGTGTTGACTTTTCGGATGATGCCTTTGGGTTGAACAGATCGATGGTCGGCCATTTGGACATTGAAAGGTGTTGGGTGGACTGGGCCGATGTTGAGTTGTTGAACAAGACTGTCTTCAATAATATTAATGCTGGAGCCGCCATCAATTATGGCTCCTCGAACAAGGTGTTTGTTGAGTCGTAGTTCGATTGTCGGAACATTATTGTCACAATCACCCGGTTGAATCTCAATTCGAAATGTGTCAACAGCTGTCTGTGTCAAGTTGAGTATGGACGAGTCTGTCAAAGTGTTGGTTGGTGCAGATGTCAGATCAGTGAGCTGTTTGGTGAGGTAGGGTGTAATCTTCAGCAGTTGGCCGATGGTGATCTGAATATTTTGGTTGAGGATAGTCTCTGCTACTTCTTGGATTTCGTCGAAGTTTGCCGAATTGTGTTCTGGTGTCAGTGTCGATGTTGGACGATTTGTCTGTCGGTTTTCTGGTATTGAGTCTTGGCATTGTTGTCAAGCTGGTGATGGTTGAGCTTCATTGTCGGAGTCTAAAATCACTAATTCAGGTGGTTGTAGAGCGAGTTGCCGTTGTATCTTGGTGGCTAACTTCTGCTTCTTTTTCCATTCCTGGAGTTTTGTTGGGCTCTCAGGGCCTTTCTCTTCACTATCTCTGGAATCTCTGTCCGATTGTTATTGTTTTTCTACTCGAATTTGTGCTCGAGTTTGTACTGCCATGACTTGAGGATCTGAGTCATCATTGTCGGCATAAGGTAGTTCGTCGGTCTCAACCATCCTTGTTGTTGGTGGTTGCTGCTGGTTCTGATCTTGTTGTCGAGGAGGCGGCAGACCAAGTCTCGGTGGACTGCCTTGGTTTTGAAGTTGAGGTTGCCATGGTCAATTGTTGTAGTTGCCTTGGTAGCCCTGGTCTTGATAACTTTGGCCTTGGTATCTTCAGTTCTGGTATCTTGGGTATTGTTGGTATCCTTGGTTGTAGTTGTCGCAGTTTGCCAGGTAGTTCCAGTTCGGCGGGTATTGTCAATTGTTGTAGTTGTTGTAGCGAGGTTGATCATTCCATTGTCGACTCTGGTGTTGAAAGTTGTTTCTCGGCGGTCTCCAGTTTGTCAGAGGTGGTGCCTGGTAATTGTCGAAGTATTGATTTGGATATGGTTGTCGAAACTACTGTCGGGGATAGTTTGAGACTTGTCAAATTTCTGGAGAATTTCAAAATCTGCAAGTCTAATGTTTCGGTGGCATTGTTGCCGCATTTGCTGGCATGTTGAGTGAAGGTTTGAGTGTAGTCGTCGATGGATTGACCAGACTTCTGCTTGAGGTTTTGGATCTTGTGAAGTCATTGGCTTTGAGTGAGGGAAGACTTGAATCGGTCTACGAGTTTGAGTGTGAGGTCATTGAAACTTGTATTTTGAGGAAGCGTTTGAGCCCATTCGTTGGCTCTCTTTCGAAGGGTACATTGGAAGTACTATGGGAGTTCAGCCCTCTGGCTGTTGATTCGAATTGCTTCTGGGAACTGTTCAACATGTTTCTCGGCATCTTCTGACTTCAGACCATGAAATAGTGGATAGGAGACGTGTCTTCCGACAGGTATGTTGGCGACGGCGGTAGTGACTGCCATTTGCTGTTGGTAGTAATGTCAGTATTGTCGAGGTTGTGTTGTTGGGTTCTCACCATGGAGTCCGAAGGTGATTTGGAGCAAGGGGTTGTCGGGGTCAATGGCAAAGTCGGTGTAGGAGGAAGGTGGTGAATTGTTGTTGTTGTTTAGTGGACTCTCCTCTGTTTTTTCTTCTATGTTGGGACTGTTTTTGGGTGTGTCGTCAACGTCGTCGTCGGTGTCGAGTTGCTTGCCGGTGTTGATTTTCAGAAGATGGTGCTCGAACTTGTTGTTGACGTACTTGTCGGAGTTATGTTGTGTTGGTTGGGGTTGTATTTCTAAATTGTCAAAGAATTCTTCAAACGTATAGTTGTGTGGTGATTGTGGTTGCTGTAGAAGATTGTCGTCGATGATTGGTTCGTCAATCTCGTTGTTGTTGGATGATTGTAGCTGTTCGGCAGCTCGGTGTGAGTTGTTGACTTTTTCAGTGAGTGCTTGACTATTGGACAATTCGGGTTGTTTGTCTTTACTGCTATTGACTGGGTATATTGGAGTGCGACTGTAATTGGTGAAGTTGAGTTGTTGTCTCGTTGGCACGTTGAAGTCGAAAGCATGTTCGAAAGGTCTTGCTGATAGCGGGCTTCGGTAGATGTTGGAAGCAAATGTGGGATATATTGGTGTTGTGAAGATCGGTTGGTATGGCGAAAATGGTGCTGGTCTGGTGAAGTCTGTGAAGCTGGGTGGGAAACTTGGTCGTTCGTCGTCACTGTAGATGGGGTTGGTGAATGTACCTTTGAAGTGGTTGAAAAATGCTTGAAAAATGTTTTGTTTCTCAGGCGTAGTCTATGTCGACTGCTCAAATGTTTGGTCGGGCTCGGGCTTGGGCACTTCGGTGGGTACCGTCGAGGGTGTTGCTTCAGGCTCGGGCACTTGGGTGGGTGCTGTCAAGGGTGTTGATTCAGGCTTGGGCACTTTGGTGGGTGCCGTCGAGGGTGCTGCCAGTGGTGTGTCCGGTGGTGTTGTGTAGTCGTCGTATTCTTTGCGATGTCCGATACTGGTTCGTCGGAGTTAGCTCGCGGTAATAATTCGTGTCGGATGTAATTCTCTCTCTTGGAGGGTCTAACAACTTGATTCAACTTCACTTGGTCTTTCTTTCTCTTTGTTTCTAAATTCTTCAAATCTCTATCTAAACGTCAGATAAGCTGTTGTCGGTCTTCTTCCGACTTGCTGGATGTTCTTTGTGGTTTTGGATACATGCATCCTTCTACTAGTTGTCGGTGTCAGATTTGTGTTTGCAGTCAATCATGCAGTTCGGGTAGAACTTCGGGAAGACTGTCGGCGGGCCAATTGTCGATAAAGTTGTTGTGAGCTTGTTCTTTCTTTTCAGTGCAAATATCAACGGTGGTGTGTGTTGGGTTGGGTTGTGTTCAGCCAAGTTGTGTTGGGTCGAGTGTGCTGGTGTAGTATGCAAACTGGTCTTCCACTTGCTGGTGCAGAGATGGAGTTCGATGAAGAGTTTCGGATATTCGGGTTTGTCTGGAATGATTTCTTCGATAATGTTGTCGAGTTGTTCGAGTTAGGATTGGGTGATGGCGTGATTGGCAAGAGTTGTTGCAGCGAACGTGTTGATTTTGAACCGAGTTCGGACTGTTTTTTCGGTGCTGAGCTGCTGACTTTGTTGGAGGGGTTGTTGAAAAATCGGTGGTGCGTTGTGAAGTTGTCCCTCGACAAGTTGTCCGATACCGGGTAACAAAGTGATGGGTTCGTCATTGGTGTAGGTTCTGAGGATGTGCTTCAATATTGGGACTGGGTGCAGGAACTGGAATCGTGTCAGAGCACTAGGATTGCCGGGTCGACGACTGCATGGAAGATGGGTTCGTTTCGGCAGTGGTGTCGGTTTGTGTCGAGCGCGCTGGTTGAGGTCTCGAGCTTGGAGTGGGTGGTCTTGTGCTCGGAGATGGAGTTCGCCAATGAAGCTGTTGAGGGCGTCTGCTGATGAAGGTGCTGGTAGATTGGAGTTTCTTGTCAAAGAGGGTCGTTGGTGTTCTTTGTCGGTGATTGGACTTGGAGATCTTGAGAGAGATCTTTCAGATTCTTCAAAGATCTCCTCTGGAAAGTGTCTGTCTTTACTGTGTTGGGCAGCAACCGCTTGGACGCCGTTGATCCATGTTGGCAGTGGCATTTGCTTGTTGAATTTGGGCGAATGTATGAATTAGAGCGTAATTTGGGCGAATTTGGGTGAGATGGGTAGATTTCTGGATCGTTCTTGCTATCTGCGCACAGAGAATGGAGAAAAAATAGAAGAATTTGTAAACCTGAAGGGGAATTCAGAAGCCGTGGTTGCCAAATGAAAAGGTGTGAAAACTCCTCTTCACTGGAAATCTACTGTTAGTAAGAAAACAAAAGAGAAAAGGGCCCGATCTCCAAGGGCTAAGAAGAAGCATGAGTAAGAGAATGTTGTGTATTGATAAAAAAAATGATGGAATGGAGATAGGGATTCACAATTAGGATTCCCCCCTTTGAAAAGCTAGTGGTTCTAATTGCTAGCATATACTATATGCTATGCATAATTTAATCTATGGCTCTGATGCAGACCTGGGTTCAAGGCTGGAGTCCCTTGAGCCTAGGTTTTTGGTTGATACAGATGGAATCAATTTTTTTCTACAACTTCCACTTTCAAGATTCACATATCCAAGATTTTATCATAAATAAGATAATGTGATATTAATGTAATATATGAAATATTGCATATATACCTCCTTAGACTAGTAGTAGATTATACACTTTGTAGTAAATCCCACAAATTAACTTTGTCTAATTGAGTCTTTTGGTAGTCCAAATTAAGTAGAGGGCTCTTTAAGCATAGTTTTCTAAACATATTTCAGAGTTGCAAATGAGTTTTTTGTAATCTCTTCTTACATAACATCTTTGA